>NC_042964.1:9718521-9950366 GCF_901001165.1 Salmo trutta
TATAGATGGAAGGAATGTAGTGTGGAAACCTACCAAAAAACAACTAAGAAACAACAAATTCAATCCCTTTTAGACAACTTCCTGGACAAAACGTTCCACTGTAGTAGTGAAGGTGTAAACTTGGCAGTAGAAAATCTAAACAGTATATTTGACTTCTCTGCTTCCCAATCAAATCAAAAAAATTTAAACAGAAAACCGAAGAAAATGAACAACAATGACAAATGGTTTGATGAAGAATGCAAAAACCTAAGAAAGAAATTGAGAAAGCTATCCAACTCAAAACATAGAGACCCAGAAAACCTGAGCCTATGCCTTTACTATGGTAAATCACTAAAACAGGACAGCAACACAATTAGATCCAACCAAATCATGAGAAAACAAAAAGATAATTACTTGACACGTTGGAAAGAATTAACAAAAAAAACAGAGCAAATTAGAATGCCATTTGGCCCTAAACAGAGAGTACACAGTGGCAGAATACCTGACCACTGTGACTGACCCAAACTTAAGAAAAGCTTTGACTCAACATGGCGCCGACAGAGATGGTCGCCTCGCTTCGCGTTCTTAGGAAACTATGCATTTAAAAAAAAAATGTATGTATTATTTCTTACACCGTTACCCCAGGAAATCTTAAGTTTTATTACATACAGCCGGGAAGAACTATTGGATATAAGAGCAACGTCAACTTACCAACATTACGACCAGGAATATGACTTTCCTGAAGCGGATCCTCTGTTTGGACCACCACCCAGGACAATGGATCAGATCCCAGTAGGCGACCCAAAACAATGGCGCCGCAGAAGGGGCAGACGGAGCGGTCTTCTGGTCAGACTCCGTAGACGGGCACATCGCTCACCACTCCCGAGTATACTACTCGCCAATGTCCAGTCTCTTGACAACAAGGTAGACAAAAGTCGAGCAAGGGTTGCCTTCCAGAGAGACATCAAAGATTGTAACATTCCCTGTTTCACAGAAACATGGCTCACTCGGGACACGTTATCAGAATCGGTACAGCCACCCGGTTTCTTCACACATCGCGCCGACAGAAACAAACATTTCTCTGGTAAGAAGAAGGGCGGGGGTGTATGCCTTATGATTAACGAGACGTGGTGTGATCATAACAACATACAGGAACTCAAGTCCTTTTGTTCACCTGACCTAGAATTCCTTACAATCAAATGCCGACCGCATTATCTACCAAGAGAATTCTCTTCGATTATAATCACAGCCGTGTATATCCCCCCCAAGCAGACACCTCGACGGCCCTGAAAGAACTTCATTGGACTCTATGTAAACTGGAAACCACATATCCTGAGGCTGCATTTATTGTAGCTCGGGATTTTAACAAAGCTAATCTGAAAACAAGGCTCCCTAAATTTTATCAGCATATAGAATGTGCGACCCGGGCTGGCAGCATTCTGGATCATTGCTACTCTAACTTCCGCGACGCATAAAGAGCCCTCCCTTGCCCTCCTTTCGGCAAATCTAACCACGACTCCATTTTGTTGCTCCCAGCCTATAGACAGAAACTAAGACAGGAAACGCCCGTGCTCAGGCCTGTTCAACGCTGGTCCGACCAATCTGATTCCACGCTTCAAGATTGCGTCGATCACGTGGACTGGGATATGTTCCGGATAGCCTCAGACAACAACATTGATGTATACGCTGATTCGGTGAGCGAGCTTATTAGCAAGTGCATCGGTGATGTTGTAATCACGGTGACTATTAAAACCTTCCTCAACCAGAAACCGTGGATTGATGCCGGCATTCGCTCAAAACTGAAAGCACGAACCACTGCTTTTAATCATGGCAAGGAGACCGGAAACATGACCAAATGCAAACTGTGTAGCTATTCCCTCCGCAAGGCAATCAAACAAGCTAAGCATCAGTATAGAGACAAAGTAGAGTCGCAATTCAACTGCTCAGACACGAGACGTATGTGGCAGTGTCTACAGTCAATCACGGATTACAAAAAGAAAACCAGCCCCGTCGCGAACCTCAACGTCTTGCTCCCAGACAAACTAAACAACTTCTTTGCTCGCTTTGAGGACAATACAGTGCCACTGACATGGCCCGCTACCAAAACCTGTGGGCTCTCCTTCACCGCAGCCAATGTGAGTAAAACCTTTAAACGTGTTAATCCTCGCAAAGCTGCCAGCCCAGATGGCATCCCTAGCTGCGTCCTCAGAGCATGCGCAGACCAGCTGGCTGGTGTGTTTACGGACATATTCAATGAATCCCTATCCCAGTTTGCTGTTCTCACATGCTTCAAGAGGGCCACCATTGTTCCTGTTCTCAAGAAAACTAAGGTAACTGAGCTAAACTATTGCCCGTTAGCACTCACTACCGTCATCATGAAGTGCTTTGAGAGACTAGTCAAGGATCATATCTCTCCACCCTACTTGACACCCTAGACCCACTCCAATTTGCTTACCGCCCCAATAGGTCCACAGACGACGCAATCGCAATCACACTGCACACTACACTAACCCATCGGGACAAGAGGAATACCTATGTAATAATGCTGTTCATCGATTACAGCTCAGCATTTAACACCATAGTACCCTCCAAACCCATCATTAAGCTCGAGACCCTGGGTCTCGACCCCGCCCTGTGCTACTGGGTCCTGGACTTTCTGACGGGCAGTCCCCAGGTGGTGAGGTTAGGAAACAACATCTCCACCCCGCTGATCCTCAACACTGAGGCCCCACAAGGGTGCGTTCTCAGCCCTCTCCTGTACTCCCTGTTCACCCATGACTGCGTGGTCATGCACGCCTCCAATTCAATCATCAAGTTTGCTGACGACATTACAGTGGTAGGCTTGATTACCATCAACGACGAGACGGCCTACAGGGAGGAGGTCAGGGCCCTCGGAGTGTGGTGTCAGGAAAATAACCTCACACTCAACATCAACAAAACAAAGGAGATGGACGTGGACTTCGTGGACTTCAGGAAACAGCAGAGGGAGCACCCCCCTATCCACATCGATGGGACAACAGTGGAGAAGGTGGAAGGTTTTAAGTTCCTCGGCATACACATCACGGACAAACTGAAATGGTCCACCCACACAGACAGCGTGGTGAAGACGGTGCAGCAGCGCCTCTTCAACCTCAGGAGGCTGAATAAATGTGACTTGTCATCGAAAACACTTTTACAGATGCACAATCGAGAGCATCCTGTCGGGCTGTATCACCGCCTGGTACGGCAACTGCTCCGCCCACAACCGTAAGGTAGTAAGGTCTGCACAACGCATCACCGGGGTTAAAGTACCTGCTCTCCAGGACACCTACACCACCCGATGTCACAGGAAGGCCAAAAGGATCAACAAGGACAACAACCACCTGAGCCACTGTCTGTTCACCCCGCTATCATCCAGAAGGCGAGGTCAGTACAGGTGCATCAAAGCTGGGACCGAGAGACTGAAAAACAGCTTCTATCTCAAGGCCATCAGACTGTTAAACAGCCATTACTAACATTGAGTGGCTGCTGCCAACATACTGACTCAAATCTCTAGCCACTTTAATAATACATAATTGGATGTAATAAATGTATCACTAGTCACTTTAAACAATGAAACTTTATATAATGTTTACATACCCTACATTACTCATCTCATATGTATATACTGTACTCTATACCATCTACTGCATCTTGCCTATGCTCCTCGGCCATCGCTCATCCATATACACTGCTCAAAAAAAGTAAAGATAACACTTAAACAACACATCCTAGATCTGAATGAATTAAATAATCTTATTAAATACTTTTTTCTTTACATAGTTGAATGTGCTGACAACAAAATCACACAAAAATAATCAATGGAAATCCAATTTATCAACCCATGGAGGTCTGGAATTGGAGTCACACTCAAAATTAAAGTGGAAAACCACACTACATGCTGATCCAACTTTGATGTAATGTCCTTAAAACAAGTCAAAATGAGGCTCAGTAGTGTGTGTGGCCTCCACGTGCCTGTATGACCTCCCTACAACGCCTGGGCATGCTCCTGATGAGGTGGCGGATGGTCTCCTGAGGGATCTCCTCCCGGACCTTGACTAAAGCATCCGCCAACTCCTGGACAGTCTGTCGTGCAACGTGGCGTTGGTGGATGGAGTGAGACATGATGTCCCAGATGTGCTCAATTGGATTCAGGTCTGGGGAACGGGCGGGCCAGTCCATAGCATCAATGCCTTCCTCTTGCAGGAACTGCTGACACTCTCCAGCCACATGAGGTCTAGCATTGCCTTGCATTAGGAGGAACCCAGGGCCAACCGCACCAGCATATGGTCTCACAAGGGGTCTGAGGATCTCATCTCGGTACCTAATGGCAGTCAGGCTACCTCTGGCGAGCACATGGAGGGCTGTGCAGCCCCCCCAAAGAAATGCCACCCCACACCATGACTGACCCACCGCCAAAACCGGTCATGCTGGATGATGTTGCAGGCAGCAGAACGTTCTCCACGGCGTCTCCAGACTGTCACGTCTGTCACATGTGCTCAGTGTGAACCTGCTTTCATCTGTGAAGAGCACAGGGCGCCAGTGGCAAATTTGCCAATCTTGGTGTTCTCTGGCAAATGCCAAACGTCCTGCACGGTGTTGGGCTGTAAGCACAACCCCCACCTGTGGATGTCGGGCCCTCATACCACCCTCATGGAGTCTGTTTCTGACCGTTTGAGCAGACACATGCACATTTGTGACCTGCTGGAGGTCATTTTGCAGGGCTCTGGCAGTGCTCCTCCTGCTCCTCCTTGCACAAAGGCGGAGGTAGCGGTCCTGCTGCTGGGTTGTTGCCCTCCTACGGCCTCCTCCACGTCTCCTGATGTACTGGCCTGTCTCCTGGTAGCGCCTCCATGCTCTGGACACTACGCTGACAGACACAGCAAACCTTCTTGCCACAGCTCGCATTGATATGCCATCCTGGATGAGCTGCACAACCTGAGCCACTTGTGTGGGTTGTAGACTCCGTCTCATGCTACCACTAGTGTGAAAGCACCGCCAGCATTCAAAAGTGACCAAAACATCAGCCAGGAAGCATAGGAACTGAGAAGTGGTCTGTGGTTACCACCTGCAGAACCACTCCTTTATTGGGGGTGTCTTGCTAATTGCCTATAATTTCCACCTGTTGTCTATTCCATTTGCACAACAGTATTTGAAATTTATTGTCAATCAGAGTTGCTTCCTAAGTGGACAGTTTGATTTCACAGAAGTGTGATTGACTTGGAGTTACATTGTGTTGTTTAAGTGTTCCCTTTATTTTTTTGAGCAGTATATGTTCATATTCTTATTCATTCCTTTATACTTGTGTGTATAAGGTATTTGTTGTGAAATTGTTAGATTACTTGTTAGATATTACTGCACAGCCGGAACTTGAAGCACAAGCATTTCGCTACACTCGCATTAACATCTGCTAACCATGTGTATGTGACCAGTCCAATTTGATTTGATTTGATTTGACTCAGTGAGCATAGCCTTGCTATTGAGAAAGGCTGCCGTAAGCAGACCTGGCTCTCAAGAGAAGACAGGCTATGTGCACACTGACCACAAAATGAGGTGGAAACTGAGCTGCACTTCCTAACCTCCTGCCAAATGTATGACCATATTAGAGACACATATTTCCCTTAAATTACACAGATCCACAAAGAAATTGAAAACAAACCAGATTTTGATAAACTCCCATATCTACTGGGTAAAATACCACAGTGTGCCATCACAGCAGCAATATTTGTATGCTGTTGTCACAAGAAAAGGGCAACCAGTGAAGAACAAACACCATTGTAAATACAACCCATATTTATGTTTATTTATTTTCCCTTTTGTACTTTAACCATTTGCACATTGTTACAACACTATATATACATAACATGACATTTGTAATGTCTTTATTCTTTTGGAACATCTGTGTGTGTCATGTTTAATGTTCATTTTTATTGTTTTTTCACTTTTGTATATTATCTACTTCCCTTGCCTTGGCAATGTTAACATATGTTTCCCATGCCAATAAAGCACCTTGAATTGAATTGAGAGGGGGATAGAGAGAGAGAAGGGAGGGCTATGGAGCAGGAGACAGAGAGAGAGAGGGGGAGAGAGAGAGAGAGAGAGAAAGAGTGGGGGGCTATGGAGCAGGAGACCAAGAGAGAGCGGGAGAGAGAGGGGGGGGGGAGAGCGGGAGAGAGAGAGGGGGGCTATGGAGCAGGAGACAGAGAGAGCGGGAGAGAGAGAGAGAGAGAGAGAGAGAGAGAGAGGGGGGAGAGAGAGAGAGGGGGGGGGGGCTATGGAGCAGGAGACAGAGACAGAGACAGAGAGAGAGAGGGGGGGAGAGAGAGAGAGGGGGTCTATGGAGCAGGTCACAGAGAGAGAGAAAAAGAGAGGGAGGGGGAGAGAGAGAGAGAGCGGGAGAGAGAGGGGGGGCTACGGAGCAGGAGACAGAGAGAGAGAGGGGGAGAGAGAGAGAGAGAGAGAGAGAGGGGGGGGCTATGGAGCAGGAGACAGAGACAGAGAGAGGGGGGGAGAGAGAGGGGGGGGTCTATGGAGCAGGACACAGAGAGAGAGAAACAGAGAAGGAGGGGGAGAGAGAGAGAGAGCGGGAGAGAGAGAGGGGGGGCTACGGAGCAGGAGACAGAGAGAGAAAGAGACAGAAAGCGAGGGGGAGAGGGTGAGAGTGTTGGAGACAGAGAGGGGGGGGTTTATGGAGCAGGAGACAGAGAGAGAGCGGGGGGGCTATGGAGGAGCTTTCAGAGAGAGAGAGAGAGAGAGAGAGAGAAGGGGGCTATGGAGGAGCTTCCAGAGAGAGAGAGAGAGGGGGGGGGCTATGGAGGAGCTTTCAGAGAGAGAGAGAGCGAGAGAGGGGGCTATTGAGGAGCTTCCAGAGAGAGAGAGAGAGAGAGAGAGAGAGAGAGAGAGAGAGAGAGAGAGAGAGAGAGAGAGAGAGGGCTATGGAGGAGCTTTCAGAGAGAGAGAGAGAGAGGGGCTATGGAGGAGCTTTCAGAGAGAGAGAGAGAGAGAGAGAGAGAGGGGGGGGGGCTATGGAGGAGCTTCCAGAGAGAGAGAGAGAGAGAGAGAGAGAGAGAGAGGGGGGGGGCTATGGAGGAGCTTTCGGAGAGAGAGAGGGGGCTATGGTGGAGCTTCCAGAGAGAGGGGTAATGGATTTCTAGTGTCCTTTCTGAAATACATCCCTTCTTGGTTTCCGGAGCGGTCTATTTTGAGAGCTGTGGATTTAGAAGTCATACGTTAAGGTACACTTCCCAGAAGTAATCATGCTTTAGTTTAGAGTTTAGACTTCATAGTTGTTAATGTGACTGCTTTTGTTAGATTTGTTGATTTGTGATTTTATTTTTTATATATGGGGCGATTTTGATTAATTCTGACATGTATGGTTCTGGGAGAGACTGGAATTGCCTTTTTGACATTCTGAACAAACCATATTGAATAATCTGTGCGGAGAACCTTTTTCACAAGAGCTCAGAATTGCAGTCGCCTGCCGTGACATATGATAATGACTTTCTTGTTCACCATACCCTTACACTGCGTACTTTTCTGTCACGAGGTGATAAAGCCTCCATGGCTTTTTATGGTGATCGATTTTTGATCCAATGATTTTTCAACTGAAAAATAACTGCGTCCGCCCGCCTCCCCACTCTTCAAAGTAAAGTGGCTATTTCACTAATAAAGTGAGTGTGATTTTTTTGCAACATTTCGCAAGAGGGGCCACGGCAGTATATCAATTGTTTGTTGACACGAAAGACAACAATTCTGAACCGTTAACGCATTAACATTTAAACGGCTGCTCCGATTGATTGCTCATGTCTGAATGGCAAATTTAACACAGTGATTCATCCCGCCTCCAGGCGTTGTCATTAAATAGCCGTCCTTGTTTGATCGCCGATATTGCCTAAACATCGCCTCACGGACGCCTTACCAATTAGAACTTTAGCATACGCGGCATTTAGAATGACTGTCGTCCACCATCAACAGTGTGACGGCTTCATCTACTAAAGGGGAGGGGACGAGCTGCAATATCTCACAGAATGATTTTCATCCATGACACTTTTCTCCTCATAAGGTGTAACAGTTTTTTCAAAGCCATAATTGCCTTATAATAGATCTGGTCCCATATAGCTTCCTATTAACTATATTGGACCACTATATAGGGAATAGTGTGCCGTTTCAGTCACAGCTAATATCATGTCACATGGCCCTTCAAACCAATCAATGAATTGATCTTGAAATGCACGTCTTCTATATGTCTGGGACCATTTGTAAATTGGATCATATGCTGAATGATGTATGTGTTACCTTTTCATGTCCTATAATGGTACATCAGCAGATAGGTTGTAGTTAAGATCTGAGTGAGTGCATTACACATCCCGCTATGTGAGATTAGCATCCGTCAGTCGTCAGTGGGATCAGCTGATCATCTCGGGGATACATGTGAGCTGCAGGCAGCCCTCTAAGTCCATCAAGATAACCTCAAGCAGCTTTCTATTTAAAAGCAAGCCGATATACTCATGTATAAACCTTTAAACAGTACAAGATAACCAATAGTAAAGAAGTGTCTTCCTGTGTAATGCAAGTCGCTATATTAAATCTATGACACTTGAGTAGCTTCCTACGTGAAGGAGTTTTTGTCTCTGACGTTTGCTACTGTCTTTCCCTGTGTTCTCTCATAGCTAATGCTTTTCACCTCGCCTGTCCCCACCCCATAGCCCAAGGGTTGTCAATGAGGAATTGTAATGCTCTGCACATTTGTGACGTCCATAAACGTCCAGTTTATCTACTGTATAGTCCCATGCTGTGATGGACAGGGCTGCTCTGCTCGACACTGATGTTGGTGAGAGTGCGCTGCACTGTGAGACCTTAGGCTACTGTACTAGACTGTGTGTGTGATGGGGAACATCTACACTGTGTGTGTGTGTGTGTGTGTGTGTGTGTGTGTGTGTGTGTGTGTGTGTGTGTGTGTGTGTGTGTGTGTGTGTGTGTGTGTGTGTGTGTGTGTGTGTGTGTGTGTGTGTGATGGGTGCCTCTATAGAGACACATGCAGCTGTTTTTAGCCTGGCCTGTCTGATGGCTGCGTGGCCACTGGAACATGAAGAGACAGGGACATTGATTCATGCATCCGTTTGGGCAGCTCAACAGCTATGGAGATGGGGAACGGAGGGAAGGGTAGCAGATCTTATTAAAATCCCTTGCATGTTGCACAAATACAAGAATTGCTTGTGTCATAGTGACATGAATGGCAATTCTTTTGCAAGCACGCATTGAATGTTGGCAGAGAATATGCATGAATGCGTAACACACGCAACACATGTAACACACGCAACACATGTAACACACGCCACACACCCAACACGTAACACACGCAACACACGTAACACACGTAACACATGTAACACACGCAACACACGCAACACACGTAACACACGCAACACACGCAACACACGCAACACACGCAACACACGTAACACACGTAACACACGTAACACACACGTAACACACGTAACACACATGTAACACATGTAACACACACGTAACACACATGTAACACACACGTAACACACGTAACACACACGTAACACACGTAACACACGTAACACACACGTAACACACACATAACACACACATAACACACGTAACACATGTAACACACATGTAACACACGTAACACACATGTAACACACGTAACACACGTAACACACATGTAACACACGTAACACACATGTAACACACGTAACACACGTCTTAGACCGTTAGACCATAATGAGATTCCCTCTTGGGCTGAGGGGCAGACACTGTTTTTGAAGTTCATAGGCGAGGCTAACGCATCACGTGACCATGACTGACTCGTGTCCGCTACACACACAAGCATGCACACACACACACACTCTACCCCCGACTCACCCCATCCAGCACACACACATCATATCCTGTACATGACCCCCCACCAGAAACATAACAGGAACTCTTTCCTCTCCAGGTAGAGGGATAACACAGTCTGATGATTAAAAAAGATTTGGAGAATATAACAGCATTGAGTGTCTGTAGTGAAGAGCACCATTAGACTCAAGTCCTGAGCCACATACTGTCTGATTGATGCCGCAACACCCTCGCACATGTGCACGCGCGCACGCGCGCACGCGCGCGCACACGCACACACAAACACACACACACACACACACACACACACACACACACACACAGGCCTCCTGAGTGGCGCAGGGGTCTAAGGCACTGCATTGCAGTGCTAGAGGTGTCACTATAGACCCTGGTTCGTTCCCAGGCTGTGTCACAACCGGCTGTGATCGGGAGTCCCGTAGGGCGGCGCATAATTGGCCCAGCGTCGTCCGAGTTAGGGGAGGGTTTGGCCGGGGAGGGTTTGGCCGGGGGGGGTAGGCCGTCATTGTAAATAAGAATTTGTTCTTCACTACCTTGCCTAGTTAAATAAAGGTTAAATAAAAAAATAAAAACAGACCAACAGAATTGGAGGATAACTATTTTCCACATTGATTTCTGCTTTTCATGTACCAGACATTGGACTATTTGACAATAGACTCTTCATGAAAAGTGAAAGGAGAGCCGCATACTCTCGGAGCTCAGATGCAATGATTTACTAACCTAACATCCAACGTTTTGATAGCCAGCTTATCTGTCTAAACGTTGGTTATTAGCTTATTAAATTATTGCATCTGAGCTCTTAGTGTGCGGTTCTCCTGTAATTTTTCAAGTGTTCAAGCGTTTCTTTCGAACCTAGGATATACTCTTCATGACCTTGGGTTTCTTTATCAAGTGGGAATTGCAAAAGGATGAATAGAAACACACACATCCACTTACAGATCCTGCTAAGTACGTCAATACGATAACACAAAGAGCCTGTCTGGCTTCCAGGGGCATCCTGGCTCTTGTATTGATTTGAGTTTTGTCACCTTTTCAAAGGGAACAGAAAAATCTGCAAAAGGCATAATAGTTTTTTACTCTAGTAATGAATGTACACATGTTCTGCTTGGTCAGGCCATGGGAATGCATAACTATTAGTCTACCTCATCTTTCTAGCGTTTCACTGTCAAACATCTGATGGGAGCGTCATTAAAAATGAATTCCTAAGAATATAGTAGTGGTGTGAAGGAACAACTAGCTCTTACAGTCTCACATCAGAATTAGAATTATGATGTTGTTCCAAATGTCACATTTCAAATTGTTTTAAGGTTAAGTGTAGGCGTTAACTCTTAATTTTAAAGGTTAGGGTTAAGGCATTCATTCTGAAATCTTAAGGCTAGGGCAATAACTCTGAATGGTTAAGGTAAGGTTTAAGTTTTGGGATAAGCGTAAAACAAAAACCGCAAAACTAGATTCAAACTTGCAACCTTTGGAATCAGAGAGCCATCAGCCGTCCCCGCCCACAACGCCCTAGAAAAAACGGAATCTTCTTCAAGGTAACTGCGCTCACTGTTGCTCCTACTGGCTAGATCCCACGTCATCTCCAGATGTCCTCAGACATGGATGAATGTTGAATGCTGACTTGTATCACGGGTGACCTGGCTGGAAGGAGAAGGGAGGACAGGTCCAACTCCAGGTGTCATAAAAAAATGCACCCCCCTCCCCAAATGTTCAAATATTGTCACACGACCCTAAAAATAAAATATGCACACCCTCCCCCCTCATTAAACGAACTAAAACTAATGTTTACGACTACAAATAACAATAACTGTAGCGACCTTGTGTTTATAAACGTGGATGTCGACTTTGCCAGTTCAGCATGCTATTGTGGCACAGTCATTGCCATGCAGGGCTACCATGCAGGGCTATGGGCCAGAAGGTTAAGGATTTGCCGACCACAACCTAACACAGACGAGCTGAATTATATGCAATCTCTATTTAGCTGTGCGTGAGTATAAATATGTGTGTGAATTTATGTGTGTATGCATAGTAGAAGGGAATGAATTACACTCCCTGCCTCTCTGGTTCTGCAGGCAATTTAAGCTCTCCTCTCCTCTCCTCTCCTCTCCTCTCCTCTCCTCTCCTCTCACCTATCTCTCTCCCTCTATCCCTCTCTGTTTTGCCGGCTGAGCTATGTCCATCTTCTCTCCCTCTCTCTGCTTGATGGGAAATGGCCACCTCCTAAAGGGGCCACTCAACGTGTCTAGATGATTCGTTTATTGTCAAGGTCTACTCCTCGGCACATACATCAACATTGCTTCCACTCCTCTACTCTCCTCCCCCTATCCTCCACTCTCCTCCCCCTATCCTCCACTCTCCTCCCCCTATCCTCCACTCTCCTCCCCCTATCCTCCACTCTCCTCCCCCATATCCTCCACTCTCCTCCCCCTTTCCTCCACTCTCCTCCTCCTATCCTCCACTCTCCCCCCATCCTCCACTCTCCTCACCCTATCCTTCACTCTCCTCCAATATCCTCCACTCTCCTCCCCCTATCCTCCACTCTCCTCCCCCTATCCTTCACCCCATCTCCCCCTATCCTCCACTCTCCTCCCCCTACCCTCCACTCTCCTCCCCATCCTCCACTCTCCTCCCCCTACCCTCCACTCTTCTCCCCATCCTCCACTCCACTCCCCTATCCTCTACTGTCCTCCCCCATCCTCCACTCTCCCCCTATCCTCCACTCTCCTCCCCTATCCTCCACTCTCCTCCCCCTATCCTCCACTCTTCTCCCCATCCTCCACTCCCCTCCCCTATCCTCTACTGTCCTCCCCCATCCTCCACTCTCCTCCCCTATCCTCCACTCTCCTCCCCTATCCTCCACTCTCCTCCCCCTATCTTTCACTCTTCTCCCCCTATCATCCATTTTCCTCCCCTATCCTCCCCCTCCATCACTCTCCTCCCCTATCCTCCACTCTCCTCCCCCTATCCTTCACTCTCCTCCCCCTATCATCCACTTACCCCCCCTTCACTCTCCTCCCCTATCCTCCACTCTCCTCCCCCTATTCTTCACTCTCCTCCCCCTATCCTTCACTCTCCTCCCCTATCCTCCACTCTCTTCCCCTATCCTTCACTCTCCTCCCCCTATCCCACACTCTCCTCCCCTATCCTTCACTCTCCTCCCCCTATCCTCCTCTCTCCTCCCCTATCCTCCACTCTCCTCCCCTATCCTCCACTCTCTTCCCCTATCTTTCACTCTCCTCCCCCTCCTTCACTCTCCTCCCCCTATCCCACACTCTCCTCCACCATCCCACACTCTCCTCCCCCTATCCTCCACTCTCCTCCCAAGGTGTGGCGTCCATAACTTCTTTCTCTCTCTTGTTTCTACCTGCCGCTGTATCTTTCCTCCTCAACCTTTTTTCCCCAGGATGCTATGCCCCACAGGGACCATTTGGTGGCGTGTGAAATACAGCGATGGCCAACATATGTCTCCCGCAATCAATTCTCACCACAGGGTTATCTTTCCAACCCCACCGTTCTCTCCCACTTAATCTTCTGTGAGAGTGCGTGAAAAATTGATGACGAATGGGTGAGTTCTAACCTCTGTATGGGAATGTATTTCTGAACACAAATGCATCCCGAGTCCCTGGTTAATCCCCGTCAGAAGGCATCTGATGTTAGATTTCAGTCTATTCTCTATGAGTAACTGGACTGGTACATTCGTAGGAATGTTGTGATGACTCTCCTGCTCTTATGTGTCTTTGTGGTGGATAATGTGTCATCCGTCCTCTCCACTGAGCACCAGTGGAGAGGACAGCTCTTTTTCGTTCTCTATGGCTCTCTCTCTCTCTCTCAATTCAATTTAATGGCTTTATTGGCATGGGAAAGATACCTCCCTCTCTCCACTCTACCTCTCTCTCTTCCTCTTTTTCTCTCACTCCCTCCTGCTTTCTTAATGACATGTTTCTGCCTCTCTCTCAGTGCCCATTCGTTTCCTTTTGGCAGGAGAAGCCCAGTCTTTAGTATCCCAGGAAAAGAGGGGGGGGGGGGGGGTAGAGAGAGAGAGGTAGAGTGGAGAGAGAGAGGTTGATTTGAAAGAGAGAGCGGTAGAGCGGAGAAATGCTGTGGTCCGACACAGGTTGCTGTTGTTTTTTTCCTCGGACAACATTTTTCTGGCCCTTATCTGTGCGTTGATGTGAGGTCATTAATTTCACCCCACCCCCCCCCTTCTCGCTACCCCTGCTGAAGCCTGCCGTTTCAGTCGATTGCGTGTGGCCATGAGGAGAGGTAAGGGAGAGGCAGGGGAGAGGCAGGATGTAGGGAAGAAAAGGCAGGGAGACAGAGAGAGAGAGAGAGAGAGAGAGAGAGAGAGAGAGCGGAGCACACACAGTACATTCTCGTAAAATATCACTCTCTCTCTCCCTCTCTCACACACACACACACACACACCCTCCCCCCCACACAAACACACAAATAAAAGGATTCCTTTTTCACACACACACACCATCTACCTCCTATCTAGTGGAGGAGTGTGTAAAATGGAGAGCTACAGTAAAAGCAGAATGTAGTGTCTTCGTTATGTTCCAGTCCGGCTGTGAAAACCAGAGGGAGGAGCTGAAGGGAATCCAAAGCATCTTACTTTAATCACCATAATCCTCTCCAAATACATTTTCTCTCTTCCTTTTAAAGCCTTGCCTCCCCCAGTCCGGGTCGCACTATCTACAGTATGTGTGGGAGAAAAGGTGCTCTTCAGTGTGAAATACATCCACAGCTTCTCCTAGACAGGCATTCTTACTGAACACCTAAGAGGTATTTGATTAGGATCTAGGACCCCAGACTAGCTCCCATTGGGAGTATCACGCCTGGATCAGACTGTTATATCATCCTTTGTCATCTCTCTACTGTACCATGAATATATTTATGAGTGGCACCGTTCCTCTCCAGCTCTTCCCTTCATATAGATTATGACATTATTCCTGCCTTTAAATGTCCATATCAATTAGCGGCGGCCAGAGGACTGCTTAGGGTAGCAGATACGCAGCCTAGTAATTCAGCTGTCATCTTTTATATACTGTATGTCGGCCATACCCAGCCCCCGCAAACCAACAGGCATGGAATTCACTGACGACGGCCGACGGTATAGTCACACATTAAAACGCAGTGGCGGTCATGGGCAGCAGGCAACTCACCCCTGTGTTAGGAGGTCAGCACTAACTATCCACTACTACGTACCCCCGAGCCAACAAACTCTCAGCTGCAGCAGCAGAAAAGCATTTGTAGCATTCGCTCAATGGTTGCCATTTTGTTTTTTTCCCTCCCTTTTTTCAGATTTTCACAACATCGATTCCGGAGCTATATCTGGAAATGGACAGGCTTTGTCCAGTGCTGTCAGGCTGTATATTGTCAGTAGAGTCATAGTGTTGCTGTGAAGGTTGTCTCAAAGGGACTGCAAATGTCTCATAACAGAAAGCTCAAGGTCTGGGTGCAAAGCTATGCTCTCTCTCTGTCCTCCCCAGAGTATGACTTGGCCCTATTCAGGCTCTACTTGGAGGTATAAAAGAACTCTCTCTTCGATTCACCCAACACAGTTTCCAGCATTCACAGTCCTCTTAAATGAATAAGGCTGAACTGTAGGAGAAAACTAGGAGCAGTTGCTATTGTCACAACTGGGAGATTTCCTGTAATGGATTTGTGATTATGACCAGGGCTAGGAGCTTTTCATGACAACATAACATAATAAGAAAAACTCTGGACGGTCGTTATAGGTTACAACTAGGACCCAGAGTTTTTCCTGCTCAGGTTATATGATCATGTCACTATATATGATCACTATATACAGTTGAAGTCAGAAAATTACATACACCTTAGCCAAATACATTTAAACTCAGTTTTTCACAATTCCTGACATTTAATCCTAGTCAAAATTCCCTGTCTTAGGTCAGTTAGGATCACAACTTTATTTTAAGAATGTGAAATGTCAGAATAATAGTAGAGGGAATAATTTATTTCAGCTTTTATTTCTTTCATCACATTCCCAGTGGGTCAGAAGATTACATACACTCAATTAGTATTTGGTAGCATTGCCTTTAAATTGTTTAACTTGGGTCAAACGTTTTGCGTAGCCTTCCACAAGCTTCCCACAATAAGTTGGGGGAATTTTGGCCCTTCCTCCTGACAGAGCTGGTGTAACTGACTCAGGTTTGTAGGCCTTCTTGCTCGCACAAGCTTTTTCAGTTCTGCCCACAAATGTTCTATATGATTGAGGTCAGGGCTTTGTGATGGCCACTCCAATACCTTGACTTTGTTGTCCTTAAGCCCTTTTGCCACAACTTTGGAAGTATGCTTGGGGTCATTGTCCATTTGGAAGACCCATTTGCAACCAAGCTTTAACTTCCTGACTGATGTCTTGAGATGTTGCTTCAATATATCCACATCATTTCCTTTAAAATTATAAACTTGGATTAGCTAACACAGCGTGCCATTAAAACACAGGAGTGATGTTTGCTGATAATGGGCCTCTGTACGCCTATGTAGATATTCCATAAAAAATCTGCCGTTTCCAGCTACAATAGTCATTTACAACATTAACAATGTCTACACTGTATTTCTGATCATTTTGATATTATTTTAGTGGACAAAAAATGTGCTTTTCTTTCAAAAACAAAGACATTTCTAAGTGACCCCAAACTTTTTACAACTCCGCAACTCCGCATTAATGACTGGCCTATCCCGGCCGTCATTGTAAATAAGAATGTGTTCTTAACTGGTAAAGGTTAAATAAAGGTTAAATAAGATTTTTTAAATTTTTATTAAGTGCTGGTATTGGATGCCTTCAGAAGATATTCACACCTATTGACTTTTTTATTTTTTATTTTGTTGTGTGACAGCCTGAATATAACATTTAGATTTTGTGTCACTGATCTGCACGTAATACCCCATAATGCCAAAGTGGAATTTATATTTAAAAATTAAAAGCTGAAATGTCTTGAATCAAAAAGTATTCAACTCCTTTGTTATGGTAAAGATGTTCAGGAGTAAATATTTGCTTAATAAATCACATAATAAGTTGCATGGACTCACTCTGTGTGCAGTAATAGTGTCTAACATGATTTTTGAAAGACTACCCCATCTCTGTACTCCACACATGTAATTATCTGTAAGGTCCCTTAACTGACTTGCCTAGATAAATAAAGGTTAAAAACCTCTTAAGGATCCGCCCCCTTTTTTTTCTTCAAATTTTCGCTTAAAATGACATACCCAAATCTAATTGCCTGTGGCTCAGGACCTGAATCAAGGATATGCATATTGTTGATACCATTTGAAAGGAAACACTTTGAGGTTTGTGGACGTGTGACGAGAATATAACACATTTGATCTGGTAAAAGATAATTCCAAGAAAAAAACAATGTGTTTTTTGTATTTTTTTTGTACCATAATCTTTTAAATGCAAGACAAAGGCCATTTTCAAGTTCATACCTGTCACAGCTCAGGTTTTTTTCCTTGAGTGTACTACCTGAGGTTGCTACTGGAGAGCACCCTTGGGTTACTTCTAGTATCCAGGTGACCCTGATTGGGCTTATTGGGATCACCTGCTGGATTACTATTTAGGTTCCTCTGTGGTGTACTCTGCTCAAACAATAGCATGGTATTCTTTCACTGTAATAGCTACTGTAAATTGGACAGTGCAGTTAGATTAACATCTATGGGCTAGGTGGGACGTTAGCGTCCCACTCTATTCAACAGCCAGTGGAATTGCGTAGCGCGAAATATAAATACCTAAAAAATGCAATTATTTCAATATTTCAAACATACGACTATTTTACACCATTTGAAAGATAAGACTCTCGTTAATCTAACCACATTGACCGATTTCAAAAAGGCTTTACAGCGAAAGCAAAACATTAGATTATGTTAGGAGAGTACATAGACACAAATAACCACACAGCCATTTTTCAAGCTAGCATATATGTCACTGTCACGTCCTGACCAGCAGAGGGAGTATTGTATTAGTATTTTGGTCAGGACGTGGCAGAAGGGTTTGTGTTGTATGTCTGTTTCTTTGTTGGTCTGTGTGGCTCCCGATCAGGAACAGCTGGTTATCGTTGTTCCTGATTGGGAGTCATATATTAGGAGTGTGTTTTTCACCTGGGGTTTGTGGGTTGTTGATTTTGCACTGCTAGTATTTGTTATAGCCTGTGAAACTGTCACCTGTCGTTCTTCGTTTTCTGTGTTCACTTTATTCTAATTAAATATAAATATGAGCATTCATATCCCGTCTGCGTTTTGGTCATCTCTTCACGAAGACAGCCGTTACAGTCACAGAAACCCAAAACACAGCTAAATGCAGCACTAACCTTTGATGATCTTCATCAGATGACACTCCTAGGACATTATGTTATACAATACATGCATGTTTTGTTCAATCAAGTTCATATTTATATAAAAAAACAGCTTTTTACATTGGCGTGTGATGTTCAGAAATTGTATTCCCACTGAAAACATCCGGTGAATTTACTAAATTACTCATGATAAACATTGACAAAATACATAACAATTATTTTAAGAATTATAGATACAGAACTCCTTTATGCAATCGCTATGTCAGATTTTAAAATAGCTTTCGGCAAAAGCACATTTTGCAATATTCTGAGTACATAGCTCAGCCATCACGGCTAGCTAATTTGACACCCGCCAAGTTCGGGGCAACCTAAACTCAGAATTACTATTAGAAAAATTGGATTACCTTTGCTGTTCTTTGTCAGAATGCATTCCCAGGACTGCTACTTCCACAACAAATGTTGTTTTTGTTCCAAATAATCCATAGTTATGTGCAAATACCCCCGTTTTGTTCGTGCGTTCAGGTCACTATCCAAAGGGTAACGCGCGAGCGCATTTCGAGACAAAACATTTCAAAATGTTCCTTTACCATACTTAGAAGCATGTCAAACGCTGTTTAAAATCAATTTTTATGGTATTTTTCTCGTAAAATAGTGATAATATTCCAACCGGACAATGCTGTATTCATTCAAAAAGGAAGAGAAAAAATGGCGAGGTCTCGTGACCCGCATCTCCAGTCTCTCTGTCACCAGGCAGTCCACTGACAAACTGTGCTGCTGTTATCTGCCCGGTTTCTGAACGCTTTAGAGAGCCAATGGAAGCTTTAGAAAGTGCTACATAACCCCACGGGCACTGTAGTTTTGATAGAGAAGCAAAGGGAGAACTACAAAATCGCAGACAGGCCACTTCCTGCTTGGAATCTTCTCAGGTTTTTGCCTGCCATATGAGTTCTGTTATACTCACAGACACCATTCAAACAGTTTTCGAAACTTCAGAGTGTTTTCTATCCAAATCTACTAATAATATGCATATTCTAGTTTCTGGGAAAGAGTAGTAACCAGTTTAAATCGGGTACGTTTTTTATCCGGCCGTGAAAATACTGCCCCCTAGCCTAGACAGGTTAACAAGTATTTAAGCTTTCTGCCTATATCAGATATGTCTATGTCCTTGGAAATGTTCATGTTACTTACAACCTCATGCTATTCACATTAGCCTCTTAGCTTAACCGTCCCTTGGGGGGGGTCACCGATCCTGTAGAGGTTTATTCGAGTCATGAATTTCAACCACAAAGACCACAGAAGTTTTCCAATGCATCACAAAGAAGGACACCGATTGGTAGATTGGGAAATATAAAAAACAGACATTGTAACGAGTGCGCTGAGAATCGGGAAGCATGTTCAGGGAGTGAGTGTTTTAATAAATAAACGCAACTAAATACAAAACAAGAAACACAAACAACGCACAGGCATGACACTGGAACAGAATCAATGACGCCTGGGGAAGGAACCAAAGGGAGTGACATTTATAGGGCAGGTAATCAGGGAGGTGATGGAGTCCAGGTGAGTCTGAAGACGCGCAGGTGCGTGTAACGATGGTGACAGGTGTGTGCCATAACGAGCAGCCTGGTGACCTAAAGGCCGGAGAGGGAGCACAAGTGACAATACCCCCTCCCTGACGTGCGGCTCCACTGAGGCACAGAAACCTGACGAACCGGCTGAGCCGCGAGAGCCTGATGAGACGACTGAGACCTCCCCGGTTTCCTTGGTCGAGGCATGGGAGCCTATCGAGCACACTGAGGCATGGGATCCTATCGAGCCAGCTGAGGCATGAGAGCCTATCGAGCCAGCTGAGGCATGAGAGCCTGTCGAGCCAGCTGAGGCATGGCAGCCTGTCGAGCCAGCTGAGGCATGGCAGCCTGTCGAGCCAGCTGAGGCATGGCAGCCTGTCGAGCCAGCTGAGGCATGGCAGCCTGTCGAGCCAGCTGAGGCAGGGGAGCCTGTCGAGCCAGCTGAGGCATGGCAGCCTGTCGAGCCAGC
The DNA here is from genome assembly GCF_901001165.1 of Salmo trutta. Lineage (NCBI taxonomy): Eukaryota > Metazoa > Chordata > Actinopteri > Salmoniformes > Salmonidae > Salmo > Salmo trutta. Next base: position 9,738,759 of record NC_042964.1, read on the forward strand.
TGAGGCATGGGAGCCTGTCGAGCCAGCTGAGGCATGGCAGCCTGTCGAGCCAGCTGAGGCATGGCAGCCTGTCGAGCCAGCTGAGGCATGGCAGCCTGTCGAGCCAGCTGAGGCATGGCAGCCTGTCGAGCCAGCTGAGGCATGGCAGCCTGTCGAGCCAGCTGAGGCATGGCAGCCTGTCGAGCCAGCTGAGGCATGGCAGCCTGTCGATCCCGCTGAGGTATGGAAATCCATCGAGCCATCTGAGGCAGGGGAACCCGACAAACTGGCTGAGGCCTCCTAGGAAGCTCTGGTTCGGACACCCGGACCCAACATCACCTCCAACACAAAACAATTTAAATAAAAGACACCCCCTGATGCTTCCCTTTGGTGATGCCTCATTTTGTAACGATGTGCATTGAGAGTCGGGAAGAAAGTTCAGAGAGTGAGTGTTTTAATAAATAAACGCAACTAAATACAAAACAAGAAACACAAACAACGCACAGGCATGACACTGGAACAGAAACACTGACGCCTGGAGAAGGAACCAAAGGGAGTGACATTTATAGGGCAGGTAATCAGGGAGGTGATGGAGTCCAGGTGAGTCTGAAGACGCGCATGTGCGTGTAACGATGGCGACAGGTGTGCGCCATGACGAGCAGCCTGGTGACCTAGATGCCGGAGAGGGAGCACAAGTGACACACTGAGTATCCCTTAACGTATGGTGAAGCTATTAATTAGGCATTCGATGGTGTATCAATACAGCCAGTCATATTTGGGGCAAATCCAACACAACACATCACTGGATACCACTCTCCATATTTTCAAGCATGGTGGTAGCTGCATCATGTTGTGGATATGAGTTTTTCAGGATAAAAAGAATGGAGCTAAGCACAGGCAAAATCCTAGGGGAAAACCTGGTTCATTCTGTTTTCCAACAGACACTGAGAGACAAATTCATATTTCAGCAGGACAATAACCCTAAAACACAAGGCCAAATCTACACTAGAGTTGCTTACCAAGACGACATTGAATGTTCCTGAGTGACTGAATTAAACCTTAGATTTTCAAGACAATTTAAGTCAATGTCAAGACTTGAAAATGGCGTTTCAAAATGTTTTTCACTTTGTCATTATATTGTGTATTGTGTGTAGAGGAGTGAGAGAAAATATATATTTAATCCATTTGAATTCAGGCAGTAACACAACAAAATGTGGAATAAGTCAAGGGGTATTAACACTTTCTGAAGACACTGTATACACTATATATTGTGTTCCCTACAGGTTATAGAAAAGAGCAGAAGCTCTGAACTATCTGAACAGGTTATGGAGTATTTTATATATAATAACCAAAGGTCCTATCCAAACCATAGAGGCAGACAACACAATGTAACTATGTCTAGACCACGGAGGCTGGTGGGAGGATCTATAGTAGGATGGGCACATTGTAATGGCTAGAATGGAATAAATGGAATGTGATTTCCATATGTTTGTTGTGTTGTATACCATTCCATTGATTCCATTACAATGAGCCCACCCTATTATAGCACCACCCACCAGCCTCCACTTGTCTAGACAGTTAACAGTAATTGACAGCATCAATCACAGCCCAGCTAGAGGGACGTCTGCGGTCGGCTGATGGAGAAGTGACCCTTTAACTTCTCACTTTGAAGAGGTTGGCATATCACGCAGTAGTAGCCAGCGTCAGGAACTATCTTTTAGTCCATCATATCATGGGCTGTGTTTATAAGGAGGGCCATACAGTAATGTGTTGACATTTGAGCAAAGCAGGGGAATGTGTGAACCCTTTTAAATCACATTGGCTAACACTTTAAACCCCATTACACTGGCTGACACAAGCATTTTGCTACACTCGCATTAATTAACATCTGCTAACCATGTGTATGTGACCAATAAAATTTGATTTGATTTAATACATTATCACTCATACCATATACTGTATATTGTACTTCTCCTCTTGCAGTGAACCAAACCAGTTCAGACCTGGGTCAAATACATAAATAATGTCAAAAACGTGAAACAATAATTCTAATAGGCCTACCTATACTGCGCAGGATTTGGTTTGCGTGGTACAACGGTACCAAGGGAATAGTCCTAAAAGTGCAAGCCCCAAGGTAAATGAAGCACACCTTTTCAACCCAGTTCTGTAGCCTACCCTACTTATGTTTATACTCTCTGTAACATAATGGATGTCCCCAATGCACTCCTCTCTTCAGCACATATTGGGGAGTCAGGCGATATTTGTGCGTCTAGGTAAGGAGTCACTCTGCGGAGAAGGAGTTGCGCGGTCTGAACCCGCTGGCACTCTGACGAGATTATCTCTACCCAGAATTCAATTAGAATGCCCAGCTTTAGTCACCGGTCGCGCCTTCAAGACCCACGTAATTATAACAAATGGCTTTGCATTAGCTACCCTGCCTTCTCACCTCCTAGGCCCTGGAAATATAGAGCAGAAACACGTATAACTATGGAGCAGTAGATCATGATGGGTTGAGAGATTTCTCATCTCCGTATCAGAGTTTAATGATACCCTACTGTGACACTGGTGTTAGAATGTGATTTTTTTTGTGACTTGGGGGATTTTTACGGTATAGGGTTGTTTGTTGGGGGGGGGGGGGGGGGTTGATGGGCACTGGAGTTGGTGTGCCCTTTGAATGGACCTTTGGTAACTGCATGTTAGTCTAGATGAGATGTTGATGTGCTGTTTAAATGTGCACAGACTTCTGTCAGTCTGGGGTTCGATGCTACCGTCTGGGTTGTTTAAAAGAACTGAAACCCACAGCCTTTGTCCAAATAACAACCAAGTACTTCCTTTGCTCTCAGTTCACCTATGAGGCTTTACAACCGCAGGGTTTGTTCGTGTCCATAACAATATATTTTGTACCGCCTTAAATCCTTCATCCTTCACTTGTTTTGGGTTGTCTGAAGAATGTTTTAGTTGGAAAAAATTATTTTCAAAAAAATAGAGCAAATGTTTTTTCCCACATTTTTGTCTTTAACCTGTAGGCTGTAATTCAAGTGTCAAATCCTTATCCACACTGCTGTACAAATGTTTGGCCCAAATAGCACTCTATCTCCTCTTTAGTGCACCGCTTTTGACCAGAGCAATATATGGGCCAAAAGTAGTACATTATAGGGAATAGGGTGCTATTTGAAACGCAACCCAAATCAATTACACTTGTTACGTAAAAGCTCACTGCAGAAAAATCCTCAGTAGATTGAATTCCAGCCTTTAGTGGTGGACTGATGATACTTAGGTTGACTGTGATCAAAGTATGTGTGCTCCAAAGAGAGCTTATCCAGTCCTAACGAGAAAGAGGTCCTTAGTCCTCCTGTCCCTGAGTCCCCTCTCCTCTCTGCCTTTGAATTACAGTCACAGATAATACAGTGGACTAAGGCTCTACAAGTCACTTTCATAACTGCTGTACTGTGTCGAGAACCTCCCACTACAACTCTCATCTACACACTGTAACCACCTACCAGCAAGACATATTTAATATTTTAAATGTATCATTTTTTTCTTCTGTAAAGCGTGTTGAGAACTTGTTAAATACCCTTTAAATAAAATGTGATTTAAAGATGTAAGCCATACTGCATATACAGTTGAAGTCGGAAGTTTACATACACCTTAGCCAAATACATTTAAACTCAGTTTTTCACAATTCCTGACATTTAATCCTCGTAAAAATTCCCTGTCTTAGGTTAGTTAGGATCACCACTTTATTTTAAGAATGTGAAATGTCAGAATAATAGTAGAGAGAATGATTTATTTCAGCTTTTATTTATTTCATCAAATTCCCAGTGGGTCAGAAGTTTACATACACTCAATAAGTATTTGGTAGCATTGCCTTTAAATTGTTTAACTTGGGTCAAACGTTTCGGGTAGCCTTCCACAAGCTTCCCACAAAAAGTTGGGAGAATTTTTACCTGTTCCTCCTGACAGAGCTGATTTAACTGAGTCAGGTTTGTAGGCCTCCTTGCTCGCACACGCTTTTTCAGTTCTGCCCACAAATGTTCTATGGGACTGAGGTCAGGGATTTGTGATGGCCACTCCAATACCTTGACTTTGTTGTCCTTAAGCCATTTTGCACAACTTTGGAAGTATTCTTGGGGTCATTGTCCATTTGGAAGACCCATTTGTGACCAAGCTTTAACTTCCTGACTGATGTCTTGAGATGTTGCTTCAATATATCCACATCCTTTTCCCTCCTCATTTTGCCATCAATTTTGTGAAGTGCACCAGTCCCTCCTGCAGCAAAGCACCCACACAACATCATGCTGACACCCCCGTGCTTCACGGTTGGGATGGTGTTCTTCGGCTTGCAAGCCTCCCCCTTTTTCTTCCAAACATAACGATGGTCATTATGGTCAAACAGTTCTATTTTTGTTTCATCAGACCAGAGGACATTTCTCCAAAAAGTACGATCTTTATCCCCATGTGCAGTTGTAAACTGTAGTCTGGCTTTTTTAATGGTGGTTTTGGAGCAGTGGCTTCTTCTTTGCTGAGTGGCCTTTCAGGTTATGTCGATATAGGACTCGTTTTACTGTGGATAGATACTTTTGTCACGTCTGCTCCCGCCCCCCCTCCCTGGCGCTTGAGGGTGCCTGGCTGCCCTGCATCACGCACTCCTATCATCCATTTTGCACACCGGCCTTCCTTCGTCCCGCGCATCAGCGATATTGGACTCACCTGGACTCACTCATCACCTGTTATTACCTCCCCGATATTTGTCAGTTCCCCAGCTCTGTTCCCCGCTTCTGCATTAATAGTTTTTTGTTTGTATTACTAGTTTGCTGACACTGTTCCTGTTTCGTTCCATGTCCGTTCTTTATTAAATGTTTGACTCCCCGTACCTGCTTCGTCTCTCCAGCGTCATTCCATGTGACAGAATGCAGAAGCCATCACACAAAGCATCGGGGAGTACTGGTGTTCCAGTTGGTATGGTGGCATCGGCTCTGGGTCGCCACCAATGCCACCGGTACCTAGCCAGCTCGTCGGGCTTCCACTCCCTAGCTGGCTCGAGATGTTTCCTTACCCCGGTTGGCTCGGATGGCGCCCATCCCACGTTGGGCCTCAGCTGGATCGTCAGTTCTTCTGCGCCCAGCCGGTCCAGGAGTTTTTTTGTTTGTTTTTTGTTTTGTTGGTGAAGTCGGGGTGGATTCTGCCGCCGATGGAACCGGGAGTGCCTAAGCCAGCCCGTCGGGCTTTCACGCCCTGGCTGGCTCGATAGGTTTCCCTGCCTCGGTTGGCTCGGCGGCTTCCCATCCCACGTCACACTCCACCGGATCTTCGGGGTCCCTCTCTGCAGCGGAATCGACAAGCATCATGCCTCAGCCGGCTCGCCAGGCTCTCACGCTCCTGCCGGTTCGTTGGGCTTCCACGCCCCAACCGACTTGCCCAGTGCCCTTGTCTCGACCGGATCGCCCAGGTGGGACGCCGGGTGGCGCCCCTAGAAGGGGAGGTACTGTCAAGTCTGCTACCGCTCTTCCCCCCCTGGCACTTGAGGGCGCCAGGCTGCCCTGCATCACGCACTCCTATCATCCATTACACACACCTGCCTTCCCTCGTCATGCGCATCAGCGATATTGGACTCACTCATCACCTGCTATTACCTCCCCTATATTTGTCAGTTCCCCAGCTCTGTTCCCCGGTTCTGCATTAATAGTTTTTTGTTTGTATTACTAGTTTGTTGACGCTGTTCCTGTCTCGTTCCATGTCCGTTCTTTATTAAATGTTTGACTACCCGTACCTGCTTCATCTCTCCAGCGTCATTCCATGTGACACTTTTATACCTGTTTTCTCCAGAATCTTCACAAGGTCCTTTGCTGTTGTTTTGGGGTTGATTTGCACATTTCGCACCAAAGTACGTTCATCTCTAGGAGACAGAACGAGTCTCCTTCCTGAGCGGTACGACGGCTGCGTGGTCCCATGGTGTTTATACTTGCGTACTATTGTTTGTACAGATGAACGTGGTACCTTCAGGTGTTTTTAAATTGCACCTGATTGCTCCCAAAGATGAACCTGATTGCTCCCAAGGATGAACCTGAGGTCTTGGCGGATTTCTTTCGATTTTCCCATGATGTCAAGCAAAGAGTCAACTTAGTGTATGTAAACTTCTGACCCACTGGAATTGTGATACAGTGAATTATAAGTGAAATAATCTGTCTGTAAACAATTGTTGGAAAAATGACTTGTGTCATGCACAAAGTAGATGTCCTAACCGACTTGCCAAAACTATAGTTTGTTAACTAGAAATTTGTGGAGTGGTTGAAAAACGAATTTTAATGACTCCAACCTAAGTGTATGTAAACTTCCGACTTCAACTGTATGCTATGGTGGAATGTCTATCATGATCAGTTGGATTGGCAATGTATGTGTATAGGTCGAGAGTGTTTGTGTGTGTCTGTGTTTGTATGGATCTGTGTTCATACAGGTGTGTGTGTGTGTGTGTGTGTGTGTGTGTGTGTGTGTGTGTGTGTGTGTGTGTGTGTGTGTGTGTGTGTGTGTGTGTGTGTGTGTGTGTGTGTGTGTGTGTATGAGAATGTGAGTGAGAGTGTGTTGGCTGTTATCCCAAGTCTCTAAAGGCTGTACTACTTGGCCTGGCCGGGTGTTATGAGCAGCGATAAGCACGTCAAACAAATCATCATGGGCCTCGTGCACCTCGATGACTGCCAAGACGCTTATCTTCCCCCGTTAAGACGCACACTGGCCAACACGCCTCTCTCTACGGTTAGGTGGCGTGGAGAAAGGAGAGAGACATATATCGCATGCCCAGGAGGCTGGGAGGAGAGGGAGAGGGAAGGAGAGAGCTGGAAAAGAGAGGCAGGCCGATGGGAGTATTTCTTCTATGTAATTGGTTTAATAAATTGGAGTAATTTGTTAACCAGACGTAATGGAGAGGAGGTGGGGTTTAATGTGCGCCCCGCCGCCTGCTGGCACTGAGGAGGAGATGGGCAGTCTGGGGAAGGGGGGGAAGGGGAGGAAAAGGGAGGGGGCGAAGTAAGCCAGCTAAACACTCTCTTCCATTCTCCTTTGACTGGTGATTCAGTGATAAATGGTGGGAAGAAAGAGGGGCAGTGATATCCTAGCGAGGGGAGTTCGGGGTGGAGGAGGGAGGGGATGAGATGTGCCAACTAAACCTCTTTTAATGGTGCTAGCATACATACATACTGTGCAGTACAGTATCTAACCACTCCCAACTCCTTTGCTTCTCTTTCCGGTTTTAACTGACTTCTCCTCTGGTGGGAAGATGTATGCTCCAATCCACTCTGTTCCATCATACTATCATGCTGGGTACCAGACACATACGGAAGGCAAGTCCCTCGCAACATCACACAGAGTACAGGACATTATCTATTACATACCACCTCCCTCTCACACCATCAAGGTCCCCACACCGTGCCTCCGCCCCTAGCGCGGTGCACACAGCTCATTATAAGACTAAGTAGCTGTACCAGCCAGTTTCTCTGTGTGCTAATAGCCAAAGCTCCCTTGCCTTGACTGAACAAGCCAGGACTCAAAAGTAATCTTTTAATGAGGTTTAATATAGAAGAAAACCTTCCCACAGCCACCTAGCAGCCAGCTACAACTCCTGCCTCCCCAGTGCAGTGCAGCAAGGCACTTTGTTGTAACTGGGGATGGGATGTGTCATTTTACTACATGGGCTCCCCTGATTGGCTGGAGGGAGGAGGAAGTACACAGGGTCTTGTTAATGGGAACACAAGCACACAAACACTGTGAAACTGTACACAATGGTTAAGTGAATCGCCTAAATCGTGAGTCAGTATTCAATTAATTAGGGCGCTCTTAGCATCTGGCCTTGTCCGACTAGATCAAGGCATGTATTTAACCCATTCATTCAACACCACTTCTAGTTTGTACAGTGCATTCGGAAAGTATTCAGACCCCTTGACTTTTTCCACATTTTGTTACGTTACAGCTTTATTCTAAAATTGATTAAATTGTTATTTTTCCTCATCAATCTGTACACAATACCCCATAATGACAAAGCAAAAACTGGTTTGTAGACATTTTTTGAAAGAAACTACAAAAAAAATGAAATATCACATTTACATACTGTAAGTATTTAGACCCTTCACTCAGTACTTTGTTGAAGCACCTTTGGCAGTGATTACAGCCTTGAGTCTTCTTGGGTATGATGCTATAAGCTCAGCACACCTGTATTTGGGGAGTTTCTCCCATTGTTCTCTGCAGATCTTCTCAAGCTCTGTCAGGTTGAATGGGGAGCATCGCTGCACAGTTATTTCCTGGTCTCTCCAGAGATGTTTGATTGGGTTCAAGTCTGGGCTCTGGCTGGGCCACTCAAGGACATTCAGAGACTTGTCCCAAGGCCTCTACTGCGTTGTCTTGGCTGTGTGCTTAGGGTCGTTGTCCTGTTGGAAGGTGAACCTTCACCCCAGTCTGAGGTCCTGAGCGCTCTGGAGCAGGTTTTTGTCAAGGATCTCTTTGTACTTTGCTCCATCCATTTTCTCTCAATCCTGCCTAGTCTCCCAGTCCCTGCCACTGAAAAACATCCCCACAGCATGATGCTGCCACCACCATGCTTCACCGTAGAGATGGTGCCAGGTTTCCTCCAGACATGATGCTTGGCATTCAGTCCAAAGAGTTCAAGCTTGGTTTCATCAGACCAGAGAATCTTGTTGATCAATGGACACACGATGCACATGAGCTTAATTTCGAGTCTCATAGCAAATGGTCTTAATACTTATGTAAATTAGGTGTTTCAGTTTTTTTTGATACATTTGCAAGAATTTCTTAAAACCTGTTTTTGCTTTGTCATTATGGGGTATTGTGTGTAGATTGGTGAATCCATTTTACAATAATACTGTGATGTAACAAAATGGCAAAAAAATTAAGAATGAATTCTTCCCGAGTGTGTGTGCATTTAGTGAATGTGAGAGTTCTCTTAATAGACTTCGGATGGTTTGGACATGATGCGCTAACAGTGCTAATATCGGTCCCATGACTTGAATGGGATTTTTGCCTCAAGTGCACATTTTTAAGCATGTGGAACAGTGCCAGGGAAATAAAACCAAACCAAAACCAAACTATCCCTTTAGTAGCTAGGGAACACTTCGTAATTTTCCAGTGACAGGAATATCCCATTAGCCAATGATACTTCTGTCTTTTCCCATTCGTATTTAAAGGGCTCACACCTGTATCAGTCATTTTCAAAAGAGAGAGAGAGAGAGAGAGAGAGAGAGAGAGAGAGAGAGAGAGAGAGAGAGAGAGAGAGAGAGAGAGAGAGAGAGAGAGAGAGAGAGATTTATGTTTATTTATTTCCCTTTTGTACTTTAACTATTTGCACATTGTTACAACACTGTAAATAGCCATAATATAACATTTGAAATGCCTCTATACCTTTGGAACTTTTGTGAGTGTAATGTTTACTGTTCATTTTTATTGTTTATTTCACTTTTGTTTATTATTTATTTCACTTGTTTTGGCAATGTGAACATATGTTTCCCATGCCAATAAAACCCTTTGAATTAAGAGAGAAAAATTCTTCCACCCAGGCATCAGTTAAGTCTGTTAGATTCAGCAGTGCTGTTTAAGAAGAAAGCACTATCTCAAGTGCTGTCTGGAACACTCTGAGTGCAGCACTACATGGCTAACGTAAAGGCCCTCTATTTTTATTTAACTGTCAAAAACAATTGCCTCACAAGCACTATGTTTGACGGGAGGTGGGGGGCTTAGAAATGATGGTGCAGACAAAGAGAGAAAGACAGAAAGAGAGAGAGAGGAAGGGAGAGAGGAAGGGAGAGATGCAAAACAATACAACAAGAGTATGAGTACATGACAGAGTGTGTGTGTGTGTGTGTTTGTTTGTGTGTGTGTGTGTGTGTGTGTGTGTGTGTGTGTGTGTGCATGCGCGTGTGTGTGCGTGTGTGTGCGTGTGTGTGTGTGCGCATGTTTGCATGAGTGAGACAGAGTGTGTGTGTGTGAGACAGACAGATACACACAGACGGACAGAGACAGGATTTTACCAGTGCTGAGGGCAGCAGGATTTTGGCAGAAGCAGCGGTTTAGGGGGGTGGAGGCGGTGGAGTGTGTGTGTAAGCTATGGCATATGACTGACTGTGCCCAGCCGTGCAGTCTTGACAGGTTCATGTCAGACCCGTTTGGCTCTCGTCTGTGATGGAGTCTAACCTTGAAAGGTGGCTACTTTTAACTGACGGCCCAATCGCGAGCACCAGCCGCACGCAGTCCACACGCAACGGCCACCCACGGCCAAACTCGTATCTTCTCACGAACAGATGCAGGCATGCACACAAACACACACACAGGCACGTACACAGAGAAAAACACATGCTGTCCCATTCTTCCCATTATAGAGTCAAAGTAGTATTTTGGTTTGCCTGGCAAAATAAGAGAGAAGACTCTTGTTATGTGCCTGTATGTAGGATAAACGTATGTGTGGGAAAGGGTGGAAAAGTTCATCAATGTGTCATACATGTGTAATGAATGTGAACATGACATCATGTCTGTGTGGGTGTAAGGTACAAATATTTCACATTTACATTTTTGTCATTTAGCGATGAGACAACCACACATCACAAAGTATCAAGTACGTTTTCTCTCAAAAATGTACTTGCCTGCAAAGTCGGTGATAGTAGGAAAAGAGGAGTACCTTCTTTGGGGGGGAGTGGGGCGTCGTGGGCGCCCTGAGAGTTATTTTATGATACTCTTCAAAGAGGTAGGGTTCCAGACGTTTTTGAAAGATGGGCAGGGACTCCGCTGTCCTGACTTTAGGGGGAAGCTTGTTCCACCATCGGGGTGCCAGGACAGAAAAGTGCTTTGACTGGGCACTTGGATGTCTTTGTGCAAGCTGATATGTGTGTGTGTGTGTGTGTGTGTGTGTGTGTGTGTGTGTGTGTGTGTGTGTGTGTGTGTGTGTGTGTGTGTGTGTGCGTGCGTGTGTGCGCGCGTGTATGTCAAAACAATGTGTGTGTGTATCTACATGTTGAGATGTGTGTGTGTCGAAATGTAAATGTGTGTGTATATCAGTGTTTGTGTGTGTGTGAACATAGGGGAGGCTGATGGCTGGTGTAGACCGCTGGCCCCTGCAGTGTTGAAGGTCACCAGTCTGAGTGGTTCCTGGAGGACACTGATATGCGATCCTGTCATTAAAACCCACTGAAACACATAAGCCCAGTGCCCTTCATGTCACAGGGACACGGTCTGGGGATCCAGCTTCACCATTATACATGTGGTTTGTGGGAAACCCTCTCAAAGAGCACCATATCTCTGTAGAAACCAGGGAAGATGATTAAATAGGAAACTGGCTTTTTGGGTGCTGGGCGGTTTTGTGGCTTCTATGGGTAATGGGTCACTTACCCAATGGATAGTATGGATTGAAATAAGTTCTAATAATAAGTGTTTTAGTATTTTTTATGGATTTCAAAGTCACTTTATCAGTTTGTTAAGTAGATGATGATGATGCAAACTCTACAGAGTTTTATTTCCCTGGTCCTCTTTCAGCTTTTCGTCCAAACTATCCTGTTATTACACCTGAGTGGCGCAGCAGTCTAAGGCACTGCATCTCAGTGCAAGAGGCGTCACTGCAGTCCCTGGTTCGAATCCAGGCTGCATCACATCCGGCCATGATTCGGAGTCCCATAGGGCAGCGCACAATTGGCCCAGCGTCGCCTGGGTTTGGCAGGGGTAGGCCATCATTGTAAATAAGAATTTGCTCTTAACTGACTTGCCTAGTTATATAAAAGTCAAAAAATTACAGTTCTCAGTGAAAGCATACATCATCACGGATCGATTATAAAGTCCATTATTCAAAGACATTTGGATCTTTTGAGGTAAATGGGAGATCCAAAGCAATTTCTTATTCACTGTGTCCTAAAAGGTATCCAGCGATGACTGCTTTTGTAAAAAAAAATAAAACTGCCACTTTTCTTTTAAGACCGATTTTGTGAGCATGGGGGTCAACATTCAAACGTGACAAAAATGCCGGCGAATACCCAGCTATTTCTTTGAATGCAGGCAGATGATGTGCATGACGATGTAGCTAGGCCTTTGTAAGTTACATCCATACTCTGTTGATCGTTACTCTTCAGACTTCCTAAAATACACCACCACCTACAGAGATTTACCATTCAGATCAGTAGTGTGTCCAATATTGCGGCAGTGCAGACAGGAAATTAGTCTATATTTCTCTTCCAGCACTTCCTGTGTATGTGAATTGTTTTTGCGGAGCAGAGAAAGAATAAGTACAGGGTTCCTAATTGTGATATAATGGAAGAAATGTTGAGGGTTCTTATAATGCAAATATATACTGTATGTTGAGTTGTGTGTTAGAGTTTCTATCAACTGTTTATGTTGGTTTCCAGCTGTGGCAAGTTTGTCGAACATTTCCCCAATGTTTTCTCTCTGCTGTAACATAAACAAGAGTCTCTTCACCCCTTGAGGTCAGGCTTTCCGTCAAACACACACAGGGAGACAGCGCCACCACTGACTGACCCTCAAAACCCTGACGTGAGAGATAACGTGCACATCACGTGCACCTCTCTGACGCATATCTCTTATGTCATCATGCCTGTCCGGTCATGGTATTTTTGGAGCGCGTCAGTAAGTAAACCATGGCGAGGTTGAAAAATAGTGACAATGCTCTCTGCTTGCTGGCTGTCCCCGAACGGCTCGGTTAATGACGTCCATTCAGCTGATTCTCCTAAGTGCTGTGGGGTTTGTAGATCCTCTGTCTTGCCCCAACAGACAGGACATACCACTAATGCAAAGCAGCATTGGTATATGTGGTATAAATTATACTATACAAAGATGCACTTGATGGGAATGCCTCATCCAGCCTTCCACACTCTACAGTTAATTAATGAATGTATGACAGATGTACTCCTCTCGATGAATCTACTTTCTGTGTTTTGAGCTAGTCTCTATAGCAAACTGATTTCTACTACAGCACTACCAACCCAGCCTTACTTGGGGGGTGAAAATAGAAATGGAGAGAGATAAGAGGGAGGGAGGTGAGAGAGAGGAGAAACATTTCATGTTAGTCAGGTCAACAGTATTTTTGTGCTGGTTTCTCCAATTACCACGAGTGACGCACAACACCAACACCGAGATTTGTTTGTGAGTGTTCAAATCCGAAAGCCTCACTAGAACAACCATTCCTAGCCCCCAACACCGCCCTTCTCTTCTCTAAAACTGAAAAAGGCCATATTTCCTTCTGATTATCTGCCTTTATCAATCAACACATTAAGCGAAAACACAGAAACACACATTAATCATCTTTAAAGGGGACAGTCCTGGATGTCCTCCAACCTGATGACCTCAGGCCCCCAATGATTAACAGTCTGGAGCCAGTGACCATGAGTGTCAGCCTCCCCCTTTACCCTCCACCACCCCTCCGACCCTCCATCCAGGCCCAGGCAGTGAGACGGCCTCATCTACCCCAGCGACGAGCAGCGTTACTGGGGTGAGGCGCTGCACGTCATCCCCCTCTGACGGATGGAGAACATTAAAGTTTCAGGTGACAGGTGTCGCTGACGATTAAAGGGCCGATCCACTCGCTCCGAAATAATGGACGTGGAAAAGGAGGAGAAGAGGGGTAGAAAACAGGTGGAAAGGGAAACTGTTAGCGGAGAATGAGTAAACACAAGGCCGTGGGGAGCGGAACACCTGAACGAGTGGAGAGGATGATGATGGAGGGAGGTAGAGAAGGAGGATGGGAGAACGAGAAAGAGGGATGGATGGCTGTACAAGACAGATAGATGATGAGGGAAATTTGGGGATGTTATTATGTTGCATTATGCTGTGAGTGTTTCCCTTTGTGGTTGAATGCTTCTATATATTAAAAACTGGGTAGTTCGAGCCCTGAATGCTGGTTGGCTGACAGCCGTGTTATATCAGACCATGTACCACGTGTAACAATTGCTTAATTAACACTATGGGCTACTGTATGTTTAAGCTTACACTCTATAGGACCAGTTAGGTTCGCTACTGGAGCAGTAGGTAGAAATGAAAACCACACAACTGAATCATTTAGGAAAAGAATGCCGGCTTGTATTTTGTAAATAAAAATACTTACAGAAAATGAATCACCTTGACTAAAAATTGATATGTGAAATTTATACAATGAGCTCAATATGTATTCAATCCATCAACAGTACAATAGACTTAGATATCAGCCATATAGTTTACTAAGGTTCACCCAGCTCTATTACATCAACAGTACAATAGACTTAGATATCGACTATATATCTCCCCTATAGTTTACTAGGGTTCACCCAGCTCTACAGTATTTTAATCTGAGGGTCTCTCAGATTTCAATGTTCAAAGTTCAATAGAAATACAATACACAGAAAAACACAACCCAATTAACAAATACTGACGTATAAACCACTATGAGATGGAATCAAATGTGAGTGACTGTGCCAATCAATAAACACTGTAAGGTGTTTAAGTGTAGCATGTGCTTATAACAATCCCCATGCAATGTATGATGCAATGATGTCTTGCAAGAAAAATCCTACCACACCGTAGTATGGCAGTGCAAATTCAGTGTTCTCTTAGGAAAATAAATCTTTGCATGCAAATCTTTTTATGGCCTGGGTTCGGGCGACTCGCCATCCTTGGTGGAACTGAATCCATACTCAAAAAACCTGACCTGTTTGACAAACAGGATCACACTATATATACCATGAGTACCTTTCATATAACCATTAATATAGTGCTTAGCTTTAATCTCTTACAGGACTAAGAAAATAAAACTTAGTCAAAATGCTTTACACTTTAACTACAGCACCAGCTGTAACGTCTGCTTCCAACTCACTCTCAAACATGTAGATCCCCTGAACGCAGCTCACTTTCCAGCCCACTTTCCAGCTCACACTCTCAAACACATAGATCCCCTGAACGCAGCTCACTTTCCAGCCCACTTTCCAGCTCACACTCTCAAACACATAGATCCCCTAAACGCAGCTCACTCTCCAGATCCCAATCACCTAAATTTTAATCACCTGAATTCTGATATCCTGTTCACACACCTGTATGTCATTATCACACACTATTTAGTTCAGTTCTTTGCACCCCATTATTGTGAGGTATTGTTTTGTTTTCTGACACAGTTCTATTCGGAGCTCTGTTTTTCCTGTAATTTACTCCTCCTGTGTATGATAGTTTTTGCCTGCCTCACTAACGACACCTTTTGCCTATTCCCTGCCTGTACTTTAGCCTATCGGATTTCCTGTTATCAACCTATTGCCTGATCTTGCCTGACAACGTTACTAGCCTTTTCCCTGCCTGTACTGTTGCTTTTTTGGACCCCCTGTGTATGACCTTCTGCCTGCCTCTGGACCCAGCTACCTGCCTCCTCCTGTGGTCCTTTACAATAAACACCTGCTGCGCCCTGCTCTTGAAACCAGCTCTCTGTCTCCCATCGTGTTCATTACACTAGGCTCACGTGGACTGAACAATAACTAGCCTGGGAAATGCAAAGGACTTTACACAACTACAGCACCAAGCTCACGTGGACTGAACAATAGACTTACACCTACACGTCATTTCTTACAAAGTAATCTAAAACATAACAGCGTACCAAAATTGGTTATGATACGAGTTTATCACATTTGACAAAAGTAGGAAAACTAAAATAATTTACCATGCATGATTAGCATGAATACTAACGTTTGCTATTTCAATTGATTGATAGCTGAGCTAGCCTAAATGTTAACGGCTTGTGTGTATGCTTGGTTCAGTATGAACATGCACAAAATGCTAGCAATAGCTTAGCTAGCCTAATCGCTAGCAGCTCGTTCTCCATACAAAAACTCACCCAAATCCCGGCATCAATCTTTCCCACAATCCCTTCACAGCACGTTCGTAAGTGAGTGTTAATATCTAGTTCTCTCTTTTTAGTTCAGTTTTATACAACTTCTCAACCATTTTTCTTCCATGGAATGGCGGTAGCTCTTCACGTTCCGTTCTAGATCTTTTTTCATCATGTTGGCGCCGACTGGTGTATAACTTGAGGTTAGGAGAGGGACTAAGAGAATATTGAGTTTTGATTGGCTCAAAATAAACTGCCCGTCATGCAGCTTCTGACAGGTGATTTGTAATAGCTGTCAACTTAAACATATCAATAGCAATATAGAATAATATGATTGGTTACTGGAATCTCACTAGTAACGATAAGTATTCAACATTAGTTGACCTGCATTACACACAGGTATGACAAAACATTTAGATTTACTGTTTCTAATTACATTGGTAACCAGTTAATAATAGCAATAAGGCTCCTCTGGAGTTTGTGATTTATGGCCAATATACCACGGCTAAGGGCTGTGTCCTGGCACTCCGCGTAAATGTTGCGTCGTGCTTAAGAACAGCCCCTAGCCGTGGTATATTGGCTATATACCCCACCTCCTCAAGCCTTATTGCTTAAGTGTACACTGCATGCCTATTGATACGCGTCACTGTAGGAGTGAGAGGTCTCTTTGTGTTAATTCTGTGTCTTTTTAAGTATGATATTGACTTTGTTCATTCCAAGGCCGGCAGGACTAACTTATACTGAGATTGTTAAAACTTCTTAGAGATATCCCCCTTTTTTTTAAATTTTCACCTAAAATGACATACCCAAATCTGCCTGCCTGTAGCTCAGGCCCTGAAGCAAGGATATGCATTTTCTTGGTACCATTTGAATGTGAATTGAATGTAGGAGAATATAACACAAAGGTTTCTGGTAGAAGAAAATACAAAGAAAAAAACAACCGTTTTTTTCAACCACCATCTTTGAAATGTAACAGAAAGGTCTAAGTTCTAGCCATCACTCTGGTTGTAATTACAATGGTGTCTACAGGATGGCAGTAGTATATGTGCGAAGGTTCAGACGGATAACTTGAAGTATGAGCGAACTACATGACATTTAGCGTGAAGTGACCAAGGTATATTTGGGCAAATTGTGAAGGAGACATTTGAATTCATATTATATTTTTCTGCAAGAACATCGTCAAATCTGTATACTTGGACTTTTCGCTTTTCCAGTATTAGTAGCCATATTATAAGTTCAACATTTGCAAAACAACCAGCTTTCATAACTTCATAACTCTGAATATCCTTATAAATTTTGTCCAAAAGGAAAAGGCATGCTGTCGCACAAGGTTAGTAGCTACATTTTACGACATATACAGGGTTTCCGGATACTCACGTAAAGCACAGCTCAATGGCTATCTAGCTAGCTTTGTTTGACCCCGATTGGTGCTTATTTGACAAAGATGCAGTCGATCAAATGAAGACCGGCTGCGTCATCGGCGTGCCATGCAGGCGTTGCTCTCTGACCAAATTTGGTGTCCTATAGGATATACTACAGTCATGGCCAAAAGTTTTGAGAATGACACAAATATACATTTTCACAAATTCTGCTGCCTCAGTTTGTATGATGGCAATTTGCATATACTCCAGAATGTTATGAAGAGTGATCAGATGAATTGCAATTAATTGCAAAGTCCCTCTTTGCCATGCAAATGAACTGAATCCCCAAAAAACATTTCCCCTGCCACAAAAGGACCAGCTGACATCATGTCAGTGATTCTCTCGTTAACACAGGTGTGAGTGTTCACGAGGACAAGGCTGGAGTTCACTCTGACATGCTGATTGAGTTTGAATAACAGACTGGAAGCTTCAAACGGAGGGTGGTGCTTGGAATCATTGTTCTTCCTCTGTCAATCACGGTTACCTGCAAGGAAACACGTGCCGTCATCATTGCTTTGCACAAAAAGGGCTTCACAGGCAAGGATATTGCTGCCAGTAAGATTGCACCTAAATCAACCATTTATCGGATCATCAAGAACTTCAAGGAGAGCAGTTCAATTGTTGTGAAGAAGGCTTCAGGGCGCCCAAGAAAGTCCAGCAAGCGCCAGGACCATCTCCTAAAGTTGATTCAGCTGCGGGATCGGGGCACCACCAGTACAGAGCATGCTCAGGAATGGCAGCAGGCAGGTGTGAGTGCATCTGCACGCACAGTGAGGTGAAGACTTTTGGAGGATGGCCTGGTGTCAAGAAGGGCCGCAAAGAAGCCACTTCTCTCCAGGAAAAACATCAGGGACAGACTGATATTCTGCAAAAGGTACAGGGATTGGACTGCTGAGGACTGGGGTAAAGTCATTTTCTCTGATGAATCCCCTTTCCGATTGTTTGGGGCATCCGGAAAAAGCTTGTCCGGAGAAGACAAGGTGAGCACTACCATCAGTCCTGTGTCATGCCAACAGTAAAGCATCATGAGACCATTCATGTGTGAGGTTACTTATCAGCCAAGGGAGTGGGCTCACTCACAATTTTGTCTAAGAACACAGCCATGAATAAAGAATGGTATCAACGCATCCTCCGAGAGCAACTTCTCCCAACCATCCAGGAACGGTTTGGTGATGAACAATGCCTGTTCCAGCATGATGGAGCACCTTGCCATAAGGCAAAAGTGATAACTAAGTGGCTCAGGGAACTCAACATCGATATCTTGGATCCATGGCCAGGAAACTCCCCAGACCTTAATTCCATCGAGAACTTGTGGTCAATCCTCAAGAGGCGGGTGGACAAACAAAAACCTACAAATTCTGACAATCTCCAAGCATTGATTATGCAAGAATGGGCTGCCATCAGTCAGGATGTGGCCCAGAAGTTAATTGACAGCATGCCAGGGCGGATTGCAGAGGTCTTGAAAAAGAAGGGTCAACACTGCAAATATTGACTCTTTGCATCAACTTCATGTAATTGCCTTTGACATGTATGAAATGCTTGTAATTATACTTCAGTATTCCATAGTAACATCTGACAAAAATATCGAAAGACACTGAAGCAGCGAACTTTGTGAAAATTAATATTTGTGTCATTCTCAAAACTTTTGGCCATGACTGTACACCCCTAATGATATAGTGATATCTGGTTACATTCTAGGATCTCTGAGGAATACATATGGATGTGATTTGACTGGATGAAACAACATTTAGGGTTAGATTTTCACAGATTCCTTTCTATGCAAATTGAACGAGTGGAAATAAAAAATTGATTGTGCATGCTATATGGACCTTTTAAGGATATGAAAACATTTTTATTTAACAAAACAACACTTCATGTTATCTCTGGGATCATTTGGATGATAAATCAGAGCAAGATTTCAGAATGTAAGTACACATTTCACCTTCAGAGGTGAATTTATCAAACCTATTGCGGTGAAAAAGGGTTTTGTTAGGAGCTCTCCTCAAACAATAGCATGGCATTATCTTCACATGAAATAGCTACTGTAAATTGGACAGTGCAGTTATATTAACAATGATTTCAGCTTTCAGCTGATATAAGACACTTGTATGTACATTACGGAAGTTTACATACACCTTAGCCAAATACATTTAAACTCAGTTTTTCAAAATTCCTGACACTTAATCCTAGTAAAAATTCCCTGTCTTAGGTCAGTTAGGATCACCACTTTATTTTAAGAATGTGAAATGTCAGAATAGTAGTAGAGAGAATTATTTATTTCAGCTTTTTTTTCTTTCATCACATTCCCAGTGGGTCAGAAGATTACATACACTCAATTAGTATTTGGTAGCATTGCCTTTAAATTGTTTAACTTGGGTCAAACATTTCAGGCAGCCTTCCACAAGGTTCCCACAAAAAGTTGGGTGAATTTTGGCCCATTCCTCCTGACAGAGCTGGTGTAACTGAGCCAGTTTTGCAGGCATCCTTGCTTGCACAAGCTTTTTCAGTTCTGCCCACACATTTTCTATAGGACTGAGGTCAGGGCTTTGTGATGGCTGCTCCAATACCTTGACTTTGTTGTCCTTAAGCCATTTTGGCACAACTTTGGAAGTATGCTTGGGGTCATTGTCCATTTGGAAGACCCATTTGCGACCAAGCTTTAACTTCCTGACTGATGTCTTGAGATGTTGCTTCAATATATCGACATAATTTTCTTACCTCATGATGCCATCTATTTTGTGAAGTGCACCAATCCCTCCTGAAGCAAAGCACCTCCACAACATGATGCTGACACCCCCGTGCTTCATGGTTGGGATGGTGTTTTTCGGCTTGCAAGTGTCGTGACGTTGTATTAGTTAATGTGACGACTGTTGCTCATCGAATGATTAACGGTTTATAATTGCGTGATTAAATGAATTAAGCAATGAATCAAGCAATTATTAACTCATTAACCTGGGGCACCATGGGAACATTGTTTTGATTGAGTTTCTATTTCCCAAATTAACTCAAAGGATATCAGAATATCGATTACAACAGTCGCTAAATTAATCAATTTCCTCTACAGTCTCATAATCTGAACGTCGTATAATCCGGGAATCTGCACGGACCCGGGCTTTACCACTGAATTTACCACACCAATCTTAGTTGATTATTTATTTACTAGCAAGCTAAAATGATGATAAAAATACACATACACAAAACACAGTCTAGCTATTGATTAGGACTTAGTATAACGGGCCAACACACTATGGCGCTTGTTACCCAAAATGGGGATTTTAAAGAGAGAAATAAAGGAAGTACACGAGAGAAATATACATTTGGGTTCATTTGTCAGCCATGCTTATTTAAAATTAGCCTTGCCCCGAACTGCCGCTCTTATGGGTCAGAATATAATGATGTAATTACGTGTTGGAGGTCTCAGGTGGGAAGCTCCGTGTGGGTCGTTTAGGCTTCTAAATGACGCACTTCTCCTGCGCAACTCTCTGGTTGTCCTCACGATGTCAGTGTCCTTCTTGGCTAAGTGGGCTGATCCCTCACCCTTGATCTGAAAGGGGTCTTCTGAGGACAGACAGCTCTGTAGCTCAGAGCTCACAGCTTCGGCCCGAATGGTGTCGATACCACGATTCAATGGAGAGTGGAGGCTGGGTGGTTCGGCTTGAATTCACCCGCTTAGACACAGCTACTCGTCCGTAGCTCGTGTAGAAAAAGATTTCTTTGTCTTCAACCTTGTGTTTCGTTTTGGGGTTCGTCGACTTTGTTAGACCTTAGCTGCAGCTTGGGGTCAATTAGTCTCCTATGTTAATTCTTCACTCTCCTGTCTTATACCCTCGGGTCAGAAGTGGGTGTAACCGCCTTTAGGGCAATTCTCTGGGCGGACCAAGTAAAGGGGGCAAGGCTTTGGCTCTACTAAAAAATCCAATTTTAGACACTAACTTCACATTTCATCTTTACCAAAACGTTCTGTTTGATTTGGATATTTTCTACACAACGTACAATGTATAAACATCAGGCATATACTGGGAAAACTCTTAAAGGTACAATGTTTTCATAATAACGTCATCTCTTAACCTTTAAAAACAATACAAAAGTTACATACATTTTAATATTCCACCTCTCGTCATGACCACCATTGTGGCTGACGGAAACCATTGTCCCAAAGTCCCTTTATTGCATGTTTAATGTTCTGAGGCCAGTTCTCCATTGTTAGGACAAAGGAATTTCTCTGTGGCCTAAGTTTTATTATGGGCGTGAGGTGTCATAAAACCCCCACATCTTCAGACCCCTAGATCTCTCCTCCTCTGTTGGGGGTTTGGGAGATAATCTGTAGGGTGGTGGTCTCCTGTACCCTGACCTGATCAGGACAGTCATGACACAAGCATCTACCTTTTTCCTCCAAACGTGACAATGGTCATTTTGGCCAAACAGTTCTATTACTCTTTCATCAGACCCAGAGGACATTTCTCCAAAAAGTACAATCTTTGTCCCCATGTGCAGTTGCAAACCGTAGTCTGGCTTTTTTATGGCGGTTTTGGAGCAGTGGCTTCTTACTTTGCTGAGCGGCCTTTCAGGTTATTTCGATATAGGACTCGTTTTACTGGATATAGATACTTTTGTACCTGTTTCCTCCAGCATCTTCACAAGGTCCTTTGCTGTTGTTCTGGGATTGATTTGCACTTTTCGCACCAAAGTACGTTCATCTCTAGGAGACAGAATGCGTCTCCTTCCTGAGTGGTATGACGGGTGCGTGGTCCCTTGGTGTTTGTACTTGCGTACTATTGTTTGTACAGATGAATGTGGTACCTTCAGGCAATTGGACATTTCTCCCAAGGATGAACCAGACTTGTGGAGGTCTACAATTTATTTTCTGAGGTCTTGGCTAAATTCTTTTGATTTTCCCATGATGTCAAGCAAAGAGATACTGAGTTTGAAGGTGGGCCTTGAAATACTTCCGCAGGCACACCTCCAATTGACTCAAATGATGTCAATTAGCCTATCAGAAGCTTCTAAAGCTACGACATTTTTGTGAAATTTCCAAGCTGTTTAAACCCACAGTCAACTTAGTGTATGTACACTTCTGAGCCACTGGAATTGTAATAGAGTGAATTATTAGTGAAATAACCTGTCTGTTGACAATTGTTGGAAAAATGACTTGTGTCATGCACAAAGTAGATGTCCTAACCAACTTTCAAAAACTACAGTTTGTTAACAATACATTTGTGGAGTGGTTGAAAAACGAGTTTTTATGACTCCAACCTAAGTGTAAGGAAACTTCTGACTTCAACTGTATATACATACACACACTACTGTTCAAAAGTTTGGGTTAACTTAGAAATGTCCTTGTTTTTGAAAGAAAAACACATTTTTGATAACAAGAAGTTTGTTAACAAGAAATGTGTGGAGTGGTTGAAGAACAAGTTTTAATGACTCCAACCTAAGTGTATGTAAACTTCCGACTTCAACTGTACCGACATTTGTTGTTTCTTTAAAACCTGTGATCGTGACACAAGGCGCTGCATGATTTACAACTGTCCCGTTAACGGGACGCCTATCCCTAAGAGGTTTTAAGTTGAAGCACTCGGACACATTTTCTCTACCCCTCTCCTCTCCTCTCTTTTACTTTCCTTCCGTATCTTCATCACATTGACACTCACTCTCCCTATTCCTGCCTTTCTCTCTTGTCACCTCTTTTCTCCACTCCCTCCATCACTCTCTTTCTCACACTGAGACTCCCTCTCCCTGTCTTTCTCTCTCTCCTCTCCCTCTCTCTAAGTGCTGCCCCCTGCCAGCTGGAGACCTGAAGCTATCACCAGCCTGTGGGGCTGTACTGTACTGATGACATTTGTTTCCTTGGGTGCCACCGACCTCGGAGCGGTCTGCTATCCACCTGTCTGTCATCCTGTCACCATCACTGCACCTTTATAATTGGCCGTTGCTCGCTGCTCTCAAGACTCTGTCACTTGAAGTGCCGATGAGCCTCCCAGAAGGCTAGCGATGCTTTGCAGCGCTGCCATTACACATACATCACTCCATCCCTTTATTTTCTATCTCCTTAGCTCTTCTACTAAGAGAGAGAGAGAGAGAGAAAGAGAGCGGGATAGAGAAAGTGAGATAGAGAGAAGATAAGGACTAAAGGACTAAGGCGATTGATCTAATGGAATGTAGCTAGAGTTGGCGCCCGCTGACGCCGTATCATTTCCCACCGTGACAAAAGGCCATCCAGTGCTTGTAATGATCACAGGTCTTGCTCATATGAACCTCTCTATGGGGTGGGAATGCTTAAAGGGCAATTTCTCCCGTCTTTTCAGCCTCATACTCATTAACTTCAGCACCATGCCAGTGTCTATGTGAAAACTGTGAGTGTCTGTGATCTGTGGATATAAAATAAAAAGATAGGTAATAAAAAAAGGCTTTTTTGTGACATCACAGGGCTGGATTAAAAGTGATTTTCAAAGTTTCTAGCCAGTAGTGAAGGTATTTTCTTGCTCCCCAGGTCACCACACATCTCATAGTGTTTAAAAATCACTGTTTTTAAAATGTTTTCACTTTTGTTGATGAAATCGGGTGGAATGTTTTTAACATTATAATTTTTTCTACAAAATTTAGAAATGTGCCATTTTCACATATGTAGACACTCGTATTGTGCTGGAGATATTGACAATAAGGTTGAAAAGTGGTGGAATTGGACTTTAAGTAGTGTCTGCATGTCCTTGTTCTCCCTAACCCATTTAGAGAGATGTAAGCCGTTGGTGTCTGGAGAGAGAGAGAGAGAGAGAGAGAGGGAGGGGGTGGAGGGAGAGCGAGAGGGATGAAGAGGGAGAGAGAGGGGGATGGAGGGAGAGCGAGAGGGATAAAGAGGGAGAGAGAGGGGGATGGAGGGAGAGCGAGAAAGAGTGACAGAGAGAGAAAGAGAGAGAGACCGGGGAAGAAACTGGGCAGGTATTTTTCTAGGGAATGGTCCATTCTTTGTTGACTTCCTTGTTCGACAGACTGATTGTGCTGAATTAAACCTCTATAGGACCATTGCTGGAAATAATAGGGAACTGGGTGAAATAGCTAAGCTATACCATCATGGCAGTGTGAAATGCACTGCCATCAGCAAATAGACATGGCATACTACACATTTTTATCTAGAAATTGCTTTGACGCAGCAAGGCGTAATTTACTTTGTAATGATGAAAAGAGCTGAGGGACGGTCTCACAGACGGCAAGGCTATTAAATATCACATTTATAAAACATTAGTGTAGCCACATTGTAAACAGCAAGACTAGACGCATTAGCCAGTTCACCACTAGCTACTCTCTTGCTGATTTCAATTGCTACTTTCTTTTCAGCACGACCCAATCTCGTAGTGTTTACTGTTAGAGTGTTTAATGTTTGCTCATCTCCTTACCCATAATCCTTCAGTACACTCCCCATCCTCCCCTGGCCTCTATATTCAGGCTTGTGGCGTCACTCGGGGATTAGCTTCAGTGAATTTAGTGAGATGATACAGCGCTAAAGCATGTGACTGAACTTAGTCTACCCGACTGTCACACCAGCCACAATGTCTCCTGGGAGTATGTGTGTTCTCTCTAAGGGATGCTACTTTAAACTACTGTAGAGTATAAACTGAAGAGACACTCTAGACTTTGAGAGGAACTTTAATGGAGACTACTAGCCAATATAATTGGCTTACAACAACATCTGGCACTACTGTCGGCTCATATATTTCTGATGACCTTTTGTTACCTTGCTTTTAAATAAAGTACATGCCTGCCTAAAGCAATCCTGGACAAGGAACCAGACATTTTTCACAGTGAATTTGCTCTGGACACCGCTATTGTCCCCGTGGAAGACAGCTATCTGTCACGCCCTGATCTGTTTCACCTGTCCTTGTGCTTGTCCCCCCCCCCCCCCTTCCCCATTATCCCCTGGGTACTTAGACCGGTGTGTTCTCTCTCTCTGTGCCAGTTCGTTTTGTTCTTTCAACCTACCAGCGGTTTTCCCTTGCTCCTGTCTTTGCTCTAGTCCCTGTTTTCTAGTTTCCCGGTTTTGACCTTTCCTGCCTGCCCTGACCCTGAGCCTGCCTGCCTTCCTGTACCTTTGCCTCTACTCTGGATTACCGACCTCTGCCTGACCTGACCCTGAGTCCACCTGCTGTTCCGGTGCTTTACATCCTCTCTGGATTATTGATCCCTGCCTGCCTTGACCTGTCATTTGCCTGCCCCTGTTTAAAGAATACACTTTTGTTTCTTCCACACTGTCTCCACCTGGGTCATACCTTAAAATGTGATATTATCTTGCTTTTAAATAAAGTACCTGTCCAGCCATACTTCTCCAGCTGTCTCTTTCCTGTCTATTTTAGATGAGCTGCCATGTGGCCGAGGCTGGTTTCGTCTTGAGAGTGTCCCTTTATCTAGCAATCCACATGCTGAGCCTCTCTCTCGCTTATCTCCAGTCTACTGTTAATTAACGGTGAACAGCAGCAATTACCCATGAATATCCCCAGCATCAAAAACACAAAGGCTCACCCTCCAAGTCCATCCTCCCTTGCCCCGGCCTTAAAGTTGAATGATAGGAAGGGGGGTTGAGGAGGCATGCAGAAAGACAAAACTCTGGATAAGACGGCATTGTTCTGTTTAATTGGTTTGTCTCTCCTGAGAGGAGCCCCAGATCTAGCAGGTTTTAGACAGTTAGCTTCGGTGCTAAGAGCGTGTGTGGATGACGGCAGCGCTAATGTAGCTAGCCACAGCTAGCGTGACATTGACACTATTGTTGTCTTCTGTGGGAAGAAGTTGGCCACACTGTGAACTTGGCGTGGTGGCCATTTTCTGGTCGGTGCTAGCTCTGTGACTCCTCTGACATTTCCAATTCTGAGGACATTTTGAACAGAAAGGTGCTTACAGGTGGAGGAAGCAGACTGGGGAGGTTGTTCTGAAATGTTGAACCTGCTTGTGAGGATAACATCAAAATGAGAGAGGGAAATAGAGAGAGAAAGGGAGAAGGAGAGAAAGAGAGAGGTGGGGGGGGCTGATGAACAGTGTTGGAGAGTAGTGAACTACATGCAGTTCAACTAGTAATTTAACTACATTTAGCAGTAGCTTGGTGGTAGTTGAACTAAATTCAAATGTAAGAGAGAGAGATAGATAGAGAGAGAGAGAGCGAAAGAGAGAGAGAGAGAGAGGGAAAGGGAGAGGGACACAGAGAGAGACAGACAGAGAAAGACAGAGACAGACAGAGACCGACAAAGAGAGACAGAGAGACATAGACAGAGAAAGTGAGAGACAGAGAGAGATAGACAGATAGAGAGATAGACAGACAGAGAAAGAAAGAGAATAAGAAAGAGAGAGAGAATAAGAAAGAGAGAGAGAGAGAGAGAGAGAGAGAGAGAGAGAGAGAGAGAGAGAGAGAGAGAGAGAGAGAGAGATAGAGAGAGAGAGAGAGATTGGCAGAAGAAAGGCTGTATGCTGCTGTGTGACTAAATGAGAGCCGTCAAGGAAAGCTTTTAGTGACAGAGAGACTGAAAGTCTCCTGTGAGGTTGTTTATGTCTGTGTGTGTGTGTGTGTGTGTGTGTGTGTGTGTGTGTGTGTGTGTGTGTGTGTGTGTGTGTGTGTGTGTGTGTGTGTGTAAGTGTGCAGAAGATATTATGGCTTTGGTGGTGTCTGTTATGGTTTATTATGTGTCTTTGTTTTCAGACTATATTTATGACTTGATATAGCTGTCTGTTTCTTCATATTATGGTTACGTTATGTCTATATGTGTTTTATGTCTGTGTGCATGTGGTGTGGGTGTGTGTTGTTTAAAAATATATTCCAAAATGTAAAACTTTAAACCAAAAACTAATGAAAAATTAAAGAGTCATCATCACTTAATTAGCACACCATTATATCTATCTGTAATATATCTATCTGTAATATATATATCTGTAATAGATCTATCTGTAATAGATCTATCTGCAATATATCTATCTATAATATATATATATATCTCTAATCCAGGAGGAGCAATGCTTTTGATGACATCACGAATTAATCAAACAGGCCTGATCCACGTATCGGGCTGTCACTCACACGCCCGGCATGGAATAATGCGATCAGCAACAAAAACGACAACGACAACTGCTTAAACAACCTGTAGCGATGACAACAGTGACACGTCAAGGTGCTGAAAGGACAGCGACCTGAGTCTGCGCAGTCCATGTAGGAGAGAACACTTTTTGCAAAACACAATAAACTTTGGTCTGATTTGATAGACACGGCCGATAGAAAGAGAGCAGTGACAAACGGCATAGGCTCCCACATGAAAAACTAATACAGTTTACTATAGAATACTGTAGTTTACCATAGAATACTACAGTAGTTACTATAGAATACTGTAGTTTACCATAGAATACTACAGTAGTTACTATAGAATACTGTAGTTTACCATAGAATACTACAGTAGTTACTATAGAATACTGTAGTTTACCATAGAATACTACAGTAGTTACTATAGAATACTGTAGTTTACCATAGAATACTACAGTAGTTACTATAGAATACTGTAGTTTACCATAGAATACTACAGTAGTTACTATAGAATACTGTAGTTTACCATAGAATACTACAGTAGTTACTATAGAATTCTGTAGTACACTGTAGAATACTATACTACGCTCTCTACTATACCTCAATCATGTGTAGTTCTTACTATGGAATTGTGTACTATACTGTAGAATACTACAGTAAATACTACAGTATACTACAGACTGCAAAAACACCACAGTACAGTAAATACTTCAGAAATGTCCGCCAAAACACTACAGTCCGCAAAAACAATATATTTTTTTTAAACTATAGTAGCAGTATTTCATTTGCATATACCCTGCCCATTCCCCTCACCCAGATCCTAATTTGTACCACCCATAGAAACCTACATGCCATGTGTAGACCATAAATGGTGTTCCTTACAGGTCACAGAAAAGAGCAGAAGCGCAGAAGAGCAGAACCTACCTACCAACCAGCCTACCTACCTACCTACCTACCTACCTACCTACCTACCTACCTACCTACCTACCTACCTACCTACCTACCTACCTACCTACCTACCTAACTACTTACCTACCTACTTACCTACCTACCTACCTACCTACCTACCCTCCTACCTACCTACCCACCTACTTACCTACCTACCTACAGGTTATGGAAAATGTGCTCTTGGACTATTTTGTCCACTAATACCCACTAGAGATTGTCTACTTTAGCATATGCATCAAATGCATATCAACCTGCAAAATGTGCAAAGTTAAGTGTCATAGAAACTGCAGAATATGCTCTTTCTGATACTATATAGAAATCTAAATGTTTTACCTGCAAGTGAGGATTTGATAAAGTGATGCTCCTTTCCCTGCATATGTCAATTACAAGATGGGCCCATCTCCTCATGTACAATTTCACAATTTATAGGCCTAATATTGTCACTCATCAGATTATTGTCTATGTAATATTGTCTATAGGCTAACTCTTCTGTGTGAAATTTGTTTTAGTATAGTTTAGTTGTAGTTTCGATGGGCCGGCTGTGCAGGCTGACTGGTATTGTTTGTTTCCTGCTCATCTTGGATAGAGTCAGGGATATGTTTTGCATTATTCTATCCCACCGCTACACATAGTATGTTGTCGTTGCCGTTACAATACATTTGATTAGTAATATTGTTACAGTAAATAAAACAGTCCTGTAACAGATTATTTTTACAAAATAAAATGTAAAAGAGAACGGCATCAACCCGCATGGCACACGGTCAAATTATTAACATGAGCGTCACTGCTGATAAATAGGCATAACACAAAGTCATCATCACACTATTGTTGTTGTAAATGAAATCAACCTCCTCACCCTCATCATTCAGTTAGGCCTCATTTAAATGTGATTGTGAAGTAACTTACACAATTATCGCCCATTCCATCCATTTGTCATTCATTCAGTGGGCTGGCATCATTTTCTTCCCTGGATAGAGTCAATGATATGTTTTGCATTATTCTAAAGGACTACTGCAACACATAGCATGTTTTCATTTCCTTACAATAAATTTGATTAGTTATAGAGGTATAGTAAATAAAACAGTCCATTAACAGCTTCTTTTTACATAGTAAAACATAAAAGATACTGGTATCAACCTGCAAGGCGTGCGGTCAAATGATTTGCTTCTAATAAATATGCAAAACACAAACTCATCATGACACTATTGTCTTTCTAAATGAAATCAACCTCTTCACCCTCCTTATCATTCAGTTAGGCTTCATTTAAATTACATTGTGAAGTAAGGTGCACAATTACCGCCCATTCATCCATTTGTCATTCATTTAGTAAGGAGAGAGAGAGACGCATTAGCGCCTAGCTTGTTACCATCGTCCTACAGCACATTATCTTGGAGGGTTATGTGTATTTTACGCTGCTCATTCATCAGGATTTTGAAATCACAAAGAGAAAAGTATTCTGACGAATGAGCAGCGTAAAATACAAACATTTAGGAAAGGTCAGGGAAGGACATGGACACAGCTTTTTTGGGGGGCTGATTTGTTTTATTTACAAAATCAAACGTCAGTGGCCGTTGGCCTGTGGTTGTTCTAGACCAATCCCAGAATTATCTATATCTAAAAAAAATTATGAAAACGTAGCTTTTGGTCTTAATTTAAGGTTAGGGTTAGGCATAAGGTTAGCAGTGCGGTTAAGGTTAGGGTTAAATATACATTTCACACTTTTTCACTTCATATAAATAATTTCCAGCACCAAACCAACATCAACATGCAGTATGTGAAAATGGCATGTTTCTATGTTTTGTGGTAAAAAAAGATAAAGGAAGATAAGCGTTTCCAATGACATCATCTATCAATTAGTAGACAATTAGTAGGCAATGCCTACTCATAATTGGTTCAAATCACAAGATGCACACCGATGATGTCATTGAAAACCTTGACATCATCGGTGTCCACAAACATAGAAACGTGCCATTTTCATATATGTTGATATTGGGGAGGTGCTGGAGATGATGAATATGAAGTGTAACATTTTTTAAATTGCCTTTTAAGGTTAGGGTGAGGTTTAAAATCACATTTTAAGAAGATAAATTGTATGACTTTCTGGCCGTGGTAAGTAGTGACGAACAGGCCCAGTCAATGGCTGACTTAACTACCTAGATTTTTCTCCCCAGAGACCACCCCCTGATTGGATCTTTTTTCTCAACAGTGCTAACCAATGATGTACAGTGCCCTCCACTAATATTGGCACCCTTGGTAAATATGAGAAAAACGGTCTGTGAAAAAAACATCTTAATTGTTTATCCTCTTGGTCTTTCATTCAAAATATTCACATTAATCTAACCTTTAATTTAAGTAAAACAATTGAAAGAAAAAATGTATTATTATCATAAAACAAGTATTTTTCTCAAATATATGTGTGCCACAATTATTGGCACCCCTTCATTCAATACTTTGTGCAACCTCCCTTTGCCAAGATAACAGCTCTGAGTCTTCTCCTATAATGCGTAATGAGGTTGGAGAACACATGGCAAGGAAACTGGGAACATTCTTCCATACAGGATCTCTCCAGATTCTGAAGTGCACGCTTGTGGACTGTCCTCTCCAGCTCATCCCACAGGTTTTCTATGGGGTTTAGGTCAGTGGACTGGGATGGCCAAGGCAAAACCTTGAGTTTGAAGGTAGGCCTTGAAATACATCCACAGGTACACCTCCAATTGATTCAAATTATGTCAATTAGCCTATCAGAAGCTTCTAAAGTCATGACATAATTTTCTGGAAATTTCCAAGCTGTTTAAAGGCACAGTCAACTTAGTGTATGTAAACTTCCGACCCACTGGAATTGTGATACAATGAATTATAAGTGAAATAATCTGTCTGTAAACAATTGTTGGAAAAATTACTTGTGTCATGCACGAAGTAGATGTCCTAACCGACTTGCCAAAACTATAGTTTGTTAACAAGAACTTTGTGGAGTGGTTGAAAAATGAGTTTTAATGACTCCAACCTAAGTGTATGTAAACTTCCGACTTCAACTATAACTGCACTGTCCGATTTACACTAGCTATTACAGCGAAAACATGCCATGCGATTGTTTGAGGACGGCGCCCCACATCAAAATATTTTTCCACCAGCACAGGTTTCATACATTCACATATAGCGATTAAATATTCACTGACTTTTTGAAAATCTTCCTCTGGTTTGTCATCCAAAGGGTCCCAGCTATAACATGTAGTGTCATTTTGTTTGATAAAATCCTTCTTTATATCCCAAAAAGTCTGTTTAGTTGGCGCCATCGATTTGAGTAATCCACTCATTCAACTTGCAGAGAAAAGAAAAAAAATCTACCCCTAAACTTTGTTTCAACAAGTCAAAATGTCTATTTACTCCTCAGATACCCTAAAATGTAATCAAACTATAATATTTATTTCGGAAAGAAGTATGATCAATAGGAAATGTCTTCATGGCGCGCGCAAACACGAATTTCCAAGACTCTGTCCTTCTCCTAAAACTGTTACCTGAAACCTTGAACATAGACTGCTGACACCTTGTGGAAGCCATAGAAATTGCATCCAGGGAGCCTTTCTCTTGCATTTCTAAGAGGATGGTCTCTCCAAAAAAAAATCCTGTTGGGTTTTCTTTGAATTTTCTCCTACCATATCTATTATGTTATATTCTCCTACACTATTTGAACATTTCTACAAACTTCAAAGTGTTTCTTTCCAATGGTACCAATTATATGCATATCCTGGCTTCAGGGCCTGAACTACAGGTAGTTTACTTTGGGCATGTCATTCAGGCAGGAAGTGGAGAAAAAAGGGGCCTAACCCTAATAAGTTAATATCGGCTGGTACTTGATGGAGTCCATGATACCATGTATCCTAACAAGTTGTCCAGGGCCTTTGGAACAAAAACAGCCACACAACATCAAAGATCCACCACCATACTTCACAGTGGGGATGAGGTACTTTTCTGCATGGCTATCTTTCTGTCTACGCCAAACCCACCTCTGGTGTTTGTTTCCAAAAAGCTCTATTTTGGTCTCATCTGACCATAGAACCCGGTCCCATAGAAAGTTCCAGTAACGCTTCGCAAACTGTAGGCAAACTGTAGGTTTCTGACCGCAAGACCCAACTAACGTCTGGAATTCTCCAGCTGTGATCCTTGATGATTTGTTGGCCACTCTAACCATCCTCCTCACTGTGCGTGGAGTCAATATAGACACACGTCCTCTTCCAGGCCGATTGTTAACATCTCCAATTGCTTTAAACTTCTTAATTACTGCCCTGATAGTGGAAATGGGCATTTTCAACCGTTGAGCTATTTTCTTATAGCAATTTCCTGATTTGTGAAGCTCAACAATCTTTTGTTACACATCATTCCTGTATTCCTGGGTCTTTCCCATAGTGATGAATGACTATGGGAACTTGGCCTGTGTGTCACTTCATAGTTATACCCCAGTGAAACAGGAAGTCATGGCTTACCACTTAAATGTTCCTAATCACTCAGGTGAACTTAAAAAGGTAAAATATGAATGGGAATATACTTCAGTTAGATTTTTCTTATAAGAATTTCTAGGTGTACCAATAACTGTATAATATTTTTTTTCAATAATTTTACTTCAATTAAAGGTTTGATTTTTGTAAATATTTTGAATGAAAGACCAAGTGGATAAACCGCAAAGACAATTTTTTCACAGGCCATTTTTCTCTTATTTACCAAGAGTGCCAATATTAGTGGAGGGCACAGTATATATGGATTGTTGATGATATGCATTGGCCAGTGAGAGGCATTGAAGCCACCGGTCAGCCATGTTGGAACTCCCGAGAAGAAATAGTCCTCTATAGGAATGCATGGTATTCTGCAGTATTTCAATTAAATGTTTCAAGGACAAAATTACATATATTTGAGTATTTTTGTTGTAGTGGGGACAGTAACATTAGAACGTTCAAAAAATTGTACTTTAAGGAAAATGTTTATATATATATATATTTTTAGCTCACAAAATATAATTGAAAGTATGCATTGAAGTGTCTGTAATAGAATACATGTGAAAAAAACAAATGTAGACATTAATAAATACATTTCCATGGCTTCCAAAATATTATTTACAATGGTGGGGTAGAGCCAAGATGGAGGCACGGTGGCTTCAAAAGGCGCCCCCTGCCAGTCTCTAGTGTATATGTGACTCGTTTCAGGAAACTAGGCGTATTTCGCGTGTCACTACTTTACAGGAGAGCCATTTGAACGTAAATGTTTTGGGCAGAAATGCATTCTGGAACATGTGGACTTTAATGTGCCTTAATAACAAACAAAATTGTTAAATTACGAGCCTAGTTGGTTTAGCCACAGAAAAAGTCAGCAACCTTCCCGCTAGCCATGATTGGCTGAGATGATGAGTGGGCTTGACATGACGAGAGATGAGTTCTGATTGGTCTGCCATGTAGCACTCTTCTGTCTATTTGAGCTTGTCAGCTGGCCAGCAGCACAGTTACAGTCCCTAACGCCCTGGTTGACATAAAAACAGCTCTGCTGGGGTGAGTAAAATGGTCAGAGTGAGCTGTTCTCTCATTTGTCTGGAAGTAGCTAGCAAGCTAGCCAACGTTAGCCAGTTAGATTGGGTGCTTGACTGCTGTTGTTAGGACAGAACGCTCGGATCAACCCTACTCCTCGGCCAGAGCGTTCAGTGTGCGCTCTGAACGATCCAAGAGTGAAACGCTCTGAATTTAGGAACGGACAATTTACGAACACACCCGTGGTATAATCCATTCTTTAGTCTTGAAATATTTGGTTGTTTAGCACATTGCCTCACATGTGAATCCTTAACTTCTCTAGGGTAGGGGGCAGTATTTTGACGTCCGGATGAAAAGCGCGCCCTTAGTAAACTGCCTGCTACTCAGTCCCAGAAGCTAATATATGCATATTATTAGTATATTTGGATAGAAAACACTCTGAAGTTTCTAAAACTGTTTGAATGATGTCTGTGAGTATAACAGAACTCATATGGCAGGCAAAAACCTGAGAAAAAATCCAACCAGGAAGTGTGGAAATCTGAGGTTTGTAGTTTTTCAAGTGATTCCCTATCCAGTATACAGGTATACAGGCTTCCACTAGATGTCAACAGTCTTTAGAACGTTGTTTCATGTTTCTACTGTGAATGGGGAGAGAATAAGAGCATATGGAGTCAGATGACTGAGAAAATGACATGAGCTCAGTGGCGCTCGCCCATGTGAGAGTTAGCTGTGTTCCATTTCTTTTTTGAAGACAAAGGAATCATCCGGTTGGAATATTATGGAAGATTTATAATAAAAACATCTTAAAGATTGATTTTATACATCATTTGACATGTTTCTACGAACTGTAATATAACTTTTTTGACTATTCGTCTGAACTAACTGCGCGAGCACAGTGGATTTGGATAACTCGACTGAACGCGCGAACAAAAAGGAGGTATTTAGACATAAAGGATGGACTTTATCGAAACAAATTAACATTTATTGTGGAACTGGGATTCCTGGGAGTGCATTCTGATGAAGATCATCAAAGGTAAGTGAATATTTATAATGCTATTTCTGAGTTTTGCTGACTCCACAAAATGGCGGGTTTGGTTTTGTGACTGAGCGCCGTACTCAGATTATTTCAAAGTGTGCTTTCGCTGTAAAGCTTTTTTGAAATCTGACACAGCGGTTGCATTAAGGAGAAGTGTATCTATAATTCTTTGAACAAGAGTTGAATATTTTATCAACATTTATGATGAGTATTTCTGTAAATTGATGTGCTCATTCACCGGAAGTTTTGTGAGGCAAAACATTTCTGAACATTACACACCAATGTAAAATAGGGTTTTTGGATATAAATATGAACTTTATCGAGCAAAACATACATGTATTGTGTAACATGAAGTCCTATGTCTGCCATCCGATGAAGATCATCAAAGGTTAGTGATTCATTTTAGCTGTATTTCTGGTTTTTGTGACACCTCTCCTTGCTTGGAAAATGGCTGTGTGGTTTTTCTTTTCTTGGCACTGTCCTAACATAATCTAATGTTATGCTTTCGCCGTAAAGCCTTTTTGAAATCGGACAATGTGGTTGGATTAACGCTAGCGTCCCACATACCCCAGAGAGGTTAAAGAGATGGGCGGGGCTAAAGCTTAAGAGGGTGTGAACGATGCTGAATGGGTATAGACAAAGCAGAGCTCTCCAATACGTGTAGCAAAAAATTCAAAGGCCATTTTCTCAAAATGAGGTTACAAGTTTATCAACTTTCAAAGCAGAATTACTTTCCCATTGTTCCTCAATTGTAGTGTATGATATACCATTTTCAAGCTCTGAGTCTTTAATCCAATGTTAAAAACACAATTTCAAATGTTGCTACATAAGACCGAAATGAGCCTGTCGGTCACATATATAAATCATTGGTGTTAACCCCTCCGTTTCCAACACAAACTGAAGAGATGAAATCAGAATATAATTTAAATTATAGACACGATTCAATAGAAATAAAAAACGATATATAAATCCTTAGGCCTTCTCTGAAGGAATAGATAGCCCTTACCTCTCCCTGTTGTGTGTCTCTCTCTCTGTGTGTGTCGGTGTGTGTGTATGAATGTTTGTTCTGACAGTGTGACTGGCTATGTGTGTTATGTGTGTGTGTGTGTGTGTGTGTATGAATGTTTGTTCTGACTGTGTGACTGTCTATGTATGTTATGTCTGTGTGTGTGTGTATGAATGTTTGTTCTGACTGTGTGACTGTCTATGTATGTTATGTCTGTGTGTATGTGTATGAATGTTTGTTCTGACAGTGTGACTGGCTATGTGTGTTATGTCTGTGTGTGTGTGTGTGTGTGTGTGTGAATGTTTGTTCTGACTGTGTGACTGTCTATGTATGTTATGTCTGTGTGTATGTGTATGAATGTTTGTTCTGACAGTGTGACTGGCTATGTGTGTTATGTCTGTGTGTGTGTGGTGATAAGGACTGTGTGGGGCCACAACAGCAGAAACATCATCAGCAGCAGCAGTGAAGCAGACGTTGTCTGTATGATAGAGCCTCCCTCCATGACTCCAGTCCGTGGGCGAGTTTTTCTCTGCCTGGGAGGCTAACGCTAGCTGACAGCCAGTACTGGAGCTCTCTCCCCCTCTCTCTTCACAGCTCAGAGGAAAAAAGCACATTCACCACTACCGGATGGGGAACTTTCCAGAACTCCCCCTCAACCCTCCATCACAAGCGAGCAGAGGCGTAAAACACACGTCTACACAGTGAGGAGGGAGAGAGACAGTCAGGCCTGTTTGATTAGACAGATATGTAGCAGGTTTCCACTGGAGCATGCATGCTGACCCTAGGGTCATGGTATGGTGTGTGAGTTTGTGTGTATGAGAGAGAGAGAAAGTTAGCATATGCGTGTATGTGAGAGTGTGTGAGTATTTGTGTGTGTGAGTATTTGTGTGTGTGTGTATGTGTGTGTGAGAGTGATAAAGGTGGTGTGTATGCATGTGGGAGTGTGTGTGTGTGTGTGTGTGTGTGTGTGTGTGTGTGTGTGTGTGTGTGAGAGAGAGAGAAAGAGTATCTGTGTTTCTGAGTTCACACACATATGTCAGTGTGTGTTTTTGTGTGTGTGCCTGCGTGCGTGTGTGTATGCATGGATTGCGCTCCACTGCTCCCTGTCAGTATGTGAGAGAGGCAG
Source organism: Salmo trutta (assembly GCF_901001165.1). Lineage (NCBI taxonomy): Eukaryota > Metazoa > Chordata > Actinopteri > Salmoniformes > Salmonidae > Salmo > Salmo trutta. The sequence goes on from NC_042964.1 coordinate 9,775,668, forward strand.
CTCTGGTATTGGCTCGTTCCCCCCCACATGCTTTTAGCCCATGCACGATTGGACGCTCTCTGAATGGCTTAGCAGACAGCTACCAGGAAACCAGCCTGCCATCTGGAGATGTTTTGGGATTCCGTTTCCCCCATAGCATTTGCGTTGGGCTTCCGTGTGGGGGAAATTGCTTCTGTAGTGGTGGGGAAACATTAGCATGTACTGTAGTCTAATCCGTAATGTAATTAAATCAAATCAAAGTGTATTGGTCACGTACACAGAATTGAATAAATACATTGAATAAAGGTTAAATACATACAATAATACAGCAGTAGTTATATAGGTTGAGCCATGACTAAAATACAGTATATTCATATAAAGTGGGTAAAACAGTATGGACAGTATATGAATAGAACAGGTGTGTACAGCAGTAGTTATATAGGATGAGCCATGACTAGAAGACAGTATATACAGTCAGGTTGTCACGTCCTGACCAGCAGCTGCTGAAAAATTGAGCTCCTACAAATATTGAAATTTACATGGTTTTTAGAGTGAAGTACTTCGGAAAAAAGCAAAAGAAAACTGCAAGACTGAATAGGAGAAAAAACAAGCAACAAACAAAAGAAGATAGGCTTTTGAAAAAAGTTACTATTTTTCATAAAATTGTAGTTATCTTAGCTAGCTGAATTGTTTACCAGTTGCTAAGCAGTTGCTAGGGACTCTTTTGGAAGAAGCTAGTTAGCTAACGAAGAATAACAAAGAATATCTAGTTAACAGAAGAAAAGAAAGAGAAAATCAGGACAGAAGAAAAAGGATATCAAAGTGAAACAGTTCTCTAAAGACACAAGAGACAATAATACAAGAAACAACACTTCTGTAGCTTGTCAACTATGTGTCTGTCTATCCCTGTTCTCTCCCCTCTGCACAGGCCATACAAACGCTTCACACCGCGTGGCCGCTGCCACTCTAACCTGGTGGTCCCAGCGCGCACGACCCACGTGGAGTTCCAGGTCTCCGGCAGCCTCTGGAACTGCCGGTCTGCGGCCAACAAGGCTGAGTTCATCTCAGCCTATGCTACCCTCCAGTCCCTAGACTTCCTGGCGCTGACGGAAACATGGATTACCACAGATAACACTGCTACTCCTACTGCTCTCTCCTCGTCTGCCCACGTATTCTCGCATACCCCTAGAGCATCGAGCCAGCGGGGTGGTGGCACTGGAATCCTCATCTCTCCCAAGTGGACATTCTCTCTTTCTCCCCTGACCCATCTGTCTATCTCCTCATTTGAATTCCATGCTGTCACAGTTACCAGCCCTTTCAAGCTTAACATCCTTATCATTTATCGCCCTCCAGGTTCCCTTGGAGAGTTCATCAATGAGCTTGACGCCTTGATAAGTTCCTTTCCTGAGGATGGCTCACCTCTCACAGTTCTGGGTGACTTTAACCTCCCCACTTCTACCTTTGACTCATTCCTCTCTGCCTCCTTCTTTCCACTCCTCTCCTATTTTGACCTCACCCTCTCACCTTCCCCCCCTACTCACAAGGCAGGCAATACGCTTGACCTCATCTTTACTAGATGCTGTTCTTCCACTAATCTCATTGCAACTCCCCTCCAAATCTCCGACCACTACCTTGTATCCTTTTCCCTCTCGCTCTCATCCAACACTTCTCACTCTGCCCCTACTCGGATGGTATTGCGCCGTCCCAACCTTCGCTCTCTCTCTCCCGCTACTCTCTCCTCTTCCATCCTATCATCTCTTCCCTCTGCTCAAACCTTCTCCAACCTATCTCCTGATTCTGCCTCCTCAACCCTCCTCTCCTCCCTTTCTGCATCCTTTGATTTTCTCTGTCCCCTATCCTCCAGGCCGGCTCGGTCCTCCCCTCCTGCTCCGTGGCTCGACAACTCACTGCGAGCTCACAGAACAGGGCTCCGGGCAGCCGAGCGGAAATGGAGGAAAACTCGCCTCCCTGCGGACCTGGCATCCTTTCACTCCCTCCTCTCTACATTATCCTCTTCTGTCTCTGCTGCTAAAGCCACTTTCTACCACTCTAAATTCCAAGCATCTGCCTCTAACCCTAGGAAGCTCTTTGCTACCTTCTCCTCCCTCCTGAATCCTCCTCCCCCTCCCCCCCCCTCCTCCCTCTCTGCGGATGACTTCGTCAACCATTTTGAAAAGAAGGTTGACGATATCCGATCCTCGTTTGCTAAGTCAAACGACACCGCTGGTCCTGCTCACACTGCCCTACCCTGTGCTTTGACCTCTTTCTCCCCTCTCTCTCCAGATGAAATCTCGCGTCTTGTGACGGCCGGCCGCCCAACAACCTGCCCACTTGACCCTATCCCCTCCTCTCTTCTCCAGACCATTTCCGGAGACCTTCTCCCCTACCTCACCTCGCTCATCAACTCATCCTTGACCGCTGGCTACGTCCCTTCCGTCTTCAAGAGAGCGAGAGTTGCACCCCTTCTAAAAAAACCTACACTCGATCCCTCCCATGTCAACAACTACAGACCAGTATCCCTTCTTTCTTTTCTCTCCAAAACTCTTGAACGTGCCGTCCTTGGCCAGCTCTCCTGCTATCTCTCTCAGAATGACCTTCTTGATCCTAATCAGTCAGGTTTCAAGACTGGGCATTCAACTGAGACTGCTCTTCTCTGTGTCACGGAGGCTCTCCGCACTGCTAAAGCTAACTCTCTCTCCTCTGCTCTCATCCTTCTAGACCTATCTGCTGCCTTTGATACTGTGAACCATCAGATCCTCCTCTCCACCCTCTCCGAGTTGGGCATCTCCGGCGCGGCCCACGCTTGGATTGCGTCCTACCTGACAGGTCGCTCCTACCAGGTGGCGTGGCGAGAATCTGTCTCCGCACCACGCGCTCTCACCACTGGTGTCCCCCAAGGCTCTGTTCTAGGCCCTCTCCTATTCTCGCTATACACCAAGTCACTTGGCTCTGTCATATCCTCACATGGTCTCTCCTATCATTGCTATGCAGACGACACACAATTAATCTTCTCCTTTCCCCCTTCTGATAACCAGGCGGCGAATCGCATCTCTGCATGTCTGGCAGACATATCAGTGTGGATGACGGATCACCACCTCAAGCTGAACCTCGGCAAGACGGAGCTGCTCTTCCTCCCGGGGAAGGACTGCCCGTTCCATGATCTCACCATCACGGTTGACAACTCCCTTGTGTCCTCCTCCCAGAGTGCTAAGAACCTTGGCGTGATCCTGGACAACACCCTGTCGTTCTCCACTAACATCAAGGCGGTGACCCGATCCTGTAGGTTCATGCTCTACAACATTCGCAGAGTACGACCCTGCCTCACACAGGAAGCGACGCAGGTCCTAATCCAGGCACTTGTCATCTCCCGTCTGGATTACTGCAACTCGCTGTTGGCTGGGCTCCCTGCCTGTGCCATTAAACCCCTACAACTCATCCAGAACGCCGCAGCCCGTCTGGTGTTCAACCTTCCCAAGTTCTCTCACGTCACCCCGCTCCTCCGCTCTCTCCACTGGCTTCCAGTTGAAGCTCGCATTCGCTACAAGACCATGGTGCTTGCCTACGGAGCTGTGAGGGGAACGGCACCTCCATACCTTCAGGCTCTGATCAGGCCCTACACCCAAACAAGGGCACTGCGTTCATCCACCTCTGGCCTGCTGGCCCCCCTACCTCTGAGGAAGCACGGTTCCCGCTCAGTCCAGTCCAAACTGTTCGCTGCTCTGGCACCCCAATGGTGGAACAAGCTCCCTCACGACGCCAGGACAGCGGAGTCAATCACCACCTTCCGGAGACACCTGAAACCCCACCTCTTTAAGGAATACCTGGGATAGGATAAAGTAATCCTTCTAACCCTCCCCCCCTTAAAAGATTTAGATGCACTATTGTAAAGTGGTTGTTCCACTGAATATCATAAGGTGAATGCACCAATTTGTAAGTCGCTCTGGATAAGAGCGTCTGCTAAATGACTTAAATGTAAAATGTAAATGTAAAAGGGGTTATTTGTTATTGTAGTTTGGTCAGGGCGTGACAGGGGGTGTTTGTTTTGTGTGGTTTGGTGTTTTTGGTTTATGTTCTATATTTTCTATTTCTATGTGTTTATCTAGTTTTCTATTTCTATGTTGGATTTTTGGCAATGACCTCCAGTTAGAGGGAGCTGGTTGTCGTTGTCTCTAATTGGAGGCCATATTTTGTTGGGTTTGTTTTCTCTTGTGTTTTGTGGGTGGTTGTTTCTGGTATAGTTTGTGCACCTTACTGGACTGTTTTCGTCGTTGGTTTATTTTGATTGAGTGTTTTCTTTAATAAAATAAGAAGATGAACACTTTACCCTCTGCGTTTTGGTCCACTCCTTACGACGCCTATGACAGAACGACCCACACCAAAGAAGGACCAAGCAGCGGAGGAAGGAGCAGCAGGAGAGCTATTTGGAGTCATGGACATGGGAGGAGATCCTTGATGGCAAGGGCCCATGGAGCCAGGCTCGGGAGTACCAGCGCCCGAAGGAGGAGCTGGAGGAAGCAAAGAGGGAACGAAGGAGGTATGAGGCATTATATCCTCCATTTCAGGAGGTGAGGAGGCAGCCCCAAAAATGTTTTGGGGGGGGGGCATACAGGGAGTTGGGCTAAGTCAGGGGGAGCCCTGACCTAACTTCCCGGGCGTACAGGAGAGAGCCGTGGAGCAAAAAGGAGCCAGTCAAGGAATCAAGCGGGGAGCTTGACGCGAGATTCTGGAGAGAGGTACTGGCGGAAAGGGCACGAAGGAGCACCTGTACTTACTATGGGGAGCGACGGATCAAGCAAGCACCATGTTATGCGGAGATACGCACGTTATCACCAGTGCGCAGCTGCAGCCTGGTGCGCTTGGTGAAAGCTCCTCACAGGTGTCATGCTAGAGCCAGCATCGAGCCAGGACCGGTGATGCAAGTTGCAAGCATCAGACCGCCGGTGAGGGTTCATGGCCCAGTGTATCCTGTTCCTGCTCCTCGTACTCTTCCTCCAGTGCGTCAGCCCAGTCCAGTACATCCTGTTCCTGCTCTCTGCACTAGCCTTGAGGTGTGTGTTACTAGTCTGGCGCCTCCAAAGCCAGCCCCACGCATCAGGCCTCCAGTGCGTCTGCCCAGTCGGGTATGTCCTGTTCCTGCTCCTCGCACTAGCCCGGAGTCTCCAGCGACGCTCCTCAGCCCGGAGTCTCCAGCAACGCTCCTCAGCCCAGAGTCTCCAGCGACGCTCCTCAGCCCGGAGTCTCCAGCGATGCCCAGAGCCACCTCCGTAGTGGGAGGATTGGGAAGGGGAGGTGTAGCACAGGGACCGTCGTTGACGGTAGCCACCCTCCCTTCCCTCCCTTTAAGTTTGGGGTTGTTTTTTGTGGGGTTTTGTTTTTGAGGTGCATTCGGGGTCTGCACCTTTGGGGGGGTGGTACTGTCACGTCCTGACCAGTAAAAGGGGTTATTTGTTATTGTAGTTTGGTCAGGGCGTGGCAGGGGGTGTTTGTTTTGTGTGGTTCGGTGTTTTTGGTTTATGTTCTATATTTTCCCCTTCTATGTGTTTATCTAGTTTTCTATTTCTATGTTGGATTTTTGGCAATGACCTCCAATTAGAGGCAGCTGGTTGTTGTTGTCTCTGGAGGCCATATTTTGTTGGGTTTGTTTTCTCTTGTGTTTTGTGGGTGGTTGTTTCTAGTATAGTCTGTGCACCTTACTGGACTGTTTTCGTCGTTGGTTTATTTTGATTGAGTGTTTTCTTTAATAAAATAAGAAGATGAGCACTTTACCCGCTGCGTTTTGGTCCACTCCTTACGACGCCTATGACACAGGTTCATAAATATTTGGACATTGACCAAGTTCTTCTTATTTTGTCTGTGTGAAGGGACCATTTCATGTTGTCAGTAATGTGCACGCCGAGGAACTTGAAGCTTTGACCCTCTCCACAGTGGCCCTGTTGATGTGGAAGGGGGCGTACTCTCTCTGTTGTCTCCTGTAGTCCACGTTCAGCTCCTTCGTTTTGTTGACGTTAAGGGAGAGGTTATTTTCCTGGCATCACTCCGCTGGGGCTCTCACCTCCTCCCTGTAGGCTGTTTCATAAGTTGTTGGAAATCAGGCCCGCCACTGTTGTGTTGTCAGCAAAGTTGATGATTGAGTTGGAGACATACATGGCCATGCAGTCATGGGTGAACAGGGAGTACAGGCAGGGGCTGAACACGCACCCCTGTAGGGCCCCCGTGTTTAAGATCTAAATAAATCACAGACAGTGTCCCCAGCAGCCCCACACCATCACACCACCATGCTTCACGGTGGGAACCACAAATGCGGAGATCATCCATTCACTTACTCTGTGTCTCACAAAGACACGGCGGTTGGAAGTAAAAACGAATGATGGACTGTCCTTTCTCTTTGCTTATTTGAGCTGTTCGTGCCATAATATGGACTTGGTCTTTTACCATATAGGGCTGCCTTCTGTATACCACCCCTACCTTGTCACAACACAACTGATTGGCTCAAACACATTAAGAAGGAAAGAAATTCCACAAATAGATTTTTAACAAGGCACATCTGTTAATTGAAATGCATTCCAGGTGACTACCTCATGAAGCTGGTTGAGAGAATGCCAAGAGTGTGCAAAGCTGTCATTAAGGGAAAGGCTGGCTACTTTGAAGAATCTCAAATATAAAATATGTTTTAATTTGTTTAACACTTTTTAAGTTACTACATGATTCCAAATGTGTTATTTCATAGTTTTGATGTCTTCGCTAGTATTCTACAATGTAGAAAATAGTAAAAATAAAGAAAAGGTGCATCCAAACTTTGGACTGGTACTGTAGGTATTTATATCATCCAGGTGGAATAGGGCAGTATGCAGTGCATTGGCAACTGCGTCGTCCATGGATCTGTTGGGTCGATATGCGAATTGTAGTGGGTCTAGGGTGTAGGATAATGTGGAGGTAATATGGTCATTAACTAGCTTCTCAAAGCACTGCATAACAGAAGTGAGCACTACGGTGCAATAGTCATTCAGTTCAGTTACCTTCGCTTTCTTGGGTACAGGAACAATGGTGGACATTTTCAAGCAAGTGGGGACGACAGACTGGGATATGGAGAGATGGAATATGTCCGTAAACACTCCAGCCTGCTGGTCTGCACATGCTCTGAGGACGCAGCTTTGGATTCTGGACAGGCAGAGTGCGGGGATTAAATAACTTATGTCAGCCACGGAGAACAAGAGCACACAGTCCTCGTAAGCATCGGGACTGTTGTTTTTCTCGTAGTGGGCGAAAAAGGTGTTTAGCTCATCCAGAATCGAGGCATCGGTGTCCGCGTTGTGGTTGGCTTTCCCTTTATAATGATTGTCTGGAGTCCCTGCCACATTCGTCTCATGTCTGAGCTGTTGAATTGGGACTCCACTTTGTCCCTGGACTGTCGTTTTGCCTCTTTGATTGTCTTATGGAGGACGCAGCTGTTCTGTTTGTACACATCCATGTTCCCAGTCACCTTACCATTGTTAAATGCGGTGGTTCGCGCTTTCAGTTTTGTGCGAATGCTGCCGTCTATCAACGTTTTTTTGGTTTGGATAAGTTCTAATATTCACAGTGAGAACAACATCCTCTATGCACTTGCTGATGAACAAAGTCACCGAGTCAGTGTATACGTAGATAATATTTCCCAGTCCACGTGATTAAAACAATCTTGAAGCATCAATTCCGATTGGTCAGACAACAGTCCTTACCACGGGAGCGTCCTGTTTAAAATGGAATGGAAACACTAGGCTTAAGAACACTAGCTAACTGTAACTGTAAATTGTCATATTGGAATTGTTGCATTACTGGCAGGAAAGTTTTAGCATCCTGAATTTACTGAGACCATAACCTCTGCTTGCGTGAATGAGCACCTTCTGCTGGTGCCAAACCATTATGAAAACATGATACATATTTGAAAAGCTGAGAAACAGCCCTTTCAAACGGTGTGACATGCAATGACACCACATCAATCAAATGGCAATCAGTCAAGAAAAATACCTGGGAAAATGTGTATTTTATACAGAAATCTATTCTTTAGCACCCAAACAACTCCCATTTACACAACTTCCTAATGAAGATACAGCTCTTTTAGTGTACAGTGGTATTTCTACAATTCTACGGATGTTCCCTGATCAGACACTTTGTTATCGGGATGGTATATTAAACACATATCTGCACCAAAACATATTCCACATGGCATTTAGTCCTACATATGATAAGGAAAGACAAGTAATACACAAGTAATGTAATATTAATACAACAAGAATTTTATTAATAAGGTTAGGGGAATACATTGTCTCATTCAAACCTGAAAAAAGTGCAAGTTACATCACTATCATAACCAAAATATTATATACAATAATCATCTCAGGGATATTGTCACCAAAATATGATAAGACTAAGGCATATTATAACAACAATGGCCTTTTACAACTTACATTTATTCTGTACTACATTTCACCAGGCTTATTGCCTAATACATTCCACTAGGCCTGTAGCCTAACACAGGAAGAGTCTGAATGGAAACAAATTAAAAGCATGCAAGAGAGGAGAAATGACATGTGACAATCTCTCCTATGATGCAAAACTTGCTTGCCCCTTCAGGTGCTACAGTACACACACAAACCACGTCATACAGTATATTCTCCTTTCAATCTTTCCTGTAACAAAAGCTCTATTAGAACGGGACTAGTATTACTAGAGAACATTGATTATGTATTTACTAGCCCAGAATGTTCTTTATTCCAGAGAACGATTTAGTTTTTTCAATAAATTGACGGAAGCCTGGAGGTTTTTATTCTAGATGTGAAGATATTTCAACATGTCCACGGGATATCACGCTACACTGATAACTAGAGCTTGGCTCCCAAGTTTCTAAACCATACCAAAAGATCTTTGGTATGGTGTCGCCATAATTTTTGAATTGAGGCAGTGTGATCATAATCATTAGAATATTTTAGTGATCCGCAGTAGAAGATATCTTAAATGCCCCCCAGCCTGCAGATGTGAGCTAAACAGCGCAGTGGCACTTGAGATGCATTTGTAGGCTGTGGATGAGAAAGTGAACTTAAAACCTCTTGCGACTCTCATCCCGTTAGCGGGATCATTTTCCAGCGAAAACTCCTAGCGACATTAGCATAATGAAATTCAATATTTATTTTTTTTCAAATATAGGACTGTCTCATATCGTTTTATAGATACACCTCTCTTGAATCGACCCTCGTCGTCCGATTTTCAAAAAGGTTTTACAGGAAAAGCACAACATTAGATTATGTTAGAGGAGTACATGGTAAAAGTAGCATCATTTGAATTTTCCGACCAAACACATGAGTCACAAATAACCAAAAAACAGCTAAATGCAGCACTAACCTTTTACAAACTTCATCAGATGACACACCTAGGACATCATGTTACACACAGCATGCATTCTTTTGTTCAATAAAGGTCATATTTCTTTATAAAAACAGCATTTTACATCGGCGTCTGACGTTGGCTAACTATTTTCCCATAAAATGTGTCCCGGGAAACAGTGCTACAATTTCATAAATTACTATTCGAAAACGATTTTTTTATTTTATATTGTCAATCTAAGATTTATAGATGAATATCTCTTGAAAACACCCGTCATAACAGATTTTAAATAAACTTTACAGGGTAATCACACTTTGAGATAAAAGGGGATGCGATACTCAGAAAATGAGCTAGAAAACCTAGCTCGGCGCCATCTTGGAACAATCGCAAATCACATCTGATCTTGTATAATATTGTCAATAATCCCTTACCTTTAGTTGTCTTCATCAGAAAGCACTTCCAGGAATCCCAGGTCCACGACAAATGTATTTTCGGTCGAAAAAGTCATCCTTTTTGTTCCATTAGCTTGCTGTTGTTAGCGCGTCTGAAGGCTGTATCCAAATGTTGATCCGTGCGCGGGACTTAGGTTACGAAAAATAACTTTTTCCCTCCTTTAGGTTCGTTCAAACATGTCAAACGTTGTATAACATTAATCTTCAGGGCCTGTTTCAACAAGAGAGCCAATAAGATTCGAGTGGGACGATTTCATTGTGTTTCAAAACGTTTCCAAAGGTGGGGGTAGACACGGCCGCCGACTACACAATGCTGATGGCCCTCCTACTGTGACCAATTGCCACAGCGTCTCCTTCACTGAGTTTCGACAGTAGAACGCTCAAAACACTTTGTAAAGACTGGGGACATCTAGTGGAAGCACTAGAAAGTGCTCAATGAACGTTTTTTTCACGTTGTGAATTACAGGGAAGGCTGTGAAGTCGAGTCCACAATTCAGAATCCCACTTCCTGTTTCAATCGGTCTCGGGGTTTTGAATGCCATATGAGTTCTGTTATACTCACAGACACCATTCAAACAGTTGTAGAAACTTTAGGGTGTTTTCCATCCATATAAAATAAGTATATGCATGTCCTAGCTTCTGAGTTTGATTAGTAGGCCGTTGAAAATGGGAACGAATTTTTCCCAAAATGCGCTGTGGCGCCCCCTATGGTAGGATATGCGTAAGAAGTTAAACAAAAGCATTCACTGTGAAAGTTGATACAAAAGTTACATACAGGCCCATGCATTTATCGAATCAGTTATTGTTTTCTTGCTCAAATGGCAAGAAAAAAGCTTGGCTGAGAAGCAGCAGCATCACGTGGTGGCTTCTCAACTTTCTCCGCTCCCCAATTTCAATCTCATCCTCTTCGTCCTTCTATTCACGAAGTAGCTATAACCCTTCAGCACATAAAAAAGGGAATCATGAATGGAAGGAAAGTGTGTAGCTATTGTGTAGTTGTGTAGGCTTTTCATTCTAACATTTGAGAAAACATGTAACATAATTTAACCTCTACGGGATGGGTGTCCCTAAACCGTAACAGTTGTTGCTAACGTGCGCTAATGGGACATGGACATGTCTTATATGGGCAGAAAGCATAAATTCTTGTTAATCTAAGTGCAGTGTCCAATTAACAGTAGCCATTGAAGTTAAAAAATACCATGCTATTGTTTGAGGAGAGTGCACAACAACAAAAACTTGTCACGCCAACTGGTTTGATACCTTCACCTCTGAAGGTAAATAATGTACTTACATTCAGAAATCTCGTTCTGATTTGTCATACAGAGATAAAATGTAGCATAGTTTTGTTTGATAAAATCACGTTTTTTGTTCAAATGCAGGAATTGGAGTCTACAGTTTGACCCCACTGCTGTCTCTGGCTCCACACCCACCCCACCCGGCCATCTGGATGTGTGAAAGTTAGTGTATAAGCTAATGATCCATCATGTATGACATTCCTGGGAGTGTGTAAACTTAAAATCTTTATTACTATAGCATTTTTGTATGTTCTCTATAGTTATGTACTTGAAAATGTATCAATTGACCAATTCGGCACATTTGGGCAAACTCCTGGCGGACTTGATTAAAAATATTTTGCAGTAATGTAATTCTTCACTAGATCAGTCTGAAACTTTGTACACACTGTACACATACTGCTTTCCATCTGGTGGCCAAAATCTAAATTACACCTAGACTCATATCTGAAAGTATTTTTTTATTTTTTATTTTATTTCACCTTTATTTAACCAGATAGGCTGGTTGAGCACAATTTCTCATTTACATCTGCGACCTGGCCAAGATAAAGCAAAGCAGTGTGACACAAACAACAACACAGAGTTACTCATGGATTAACAAACATACAGTCAATAATACAATAGAGAAAGTCTATATACAGTGTGTGCAAATGAGGTAGGATAAGGGGGCCATAGTGGCGCAATTATTACAGTATGGCAAATTAAACACTGGGGTGATAGATGTGCAGAAGATGATGTGCAAGTAGAGATACTGGGGTGCAAAGGAGCAAAATAAATAAAATAAATAACAATATGGTGATGAGGTAGTTGGATGGGCTATTTACAGATTGGCTATGTACAGGTGCAGTGATCTGTGAGCTGCTCTGACAGCTGGTACTTAAGGCTAGTGAGGGAGATATGAATCTCCAGGTTCAGTGATTTTTGCAATTCGTTCCAGTCATTGGCAGCAGAGAACTGGAAGGAAAGGCAGCCAAAAGAGGAATTGGCTTTGGGGGTGACCAGTGAAATATACCTGCTGGAGCGCGTGCTGCGGGTGGGTGCTGCTATATGGTGACCAGTGAGCTGAGATAAGGTGGGGCTTTACCTAGCAAAGACTTATAGATTACCTGGAGCCAGTGGGTTTGGCGACGGATATGAAGCGAGGGCCAGCCAACGAGAGCATACAGGTCACAGTGGTGGGTAGTATATTGGGCATTGGTGACAAAACGGATGGCACTGTGATAGACTGCATCCAATTTGCTGAGTAGAGTGTTAGAGGCTATTTTGTAAATGACATCACCGAAGTCAAGGATCGGTAGGATAGTTAGCTTTACAAGGGTATGTTTGGCAGCATGAGTGAAGGACGCTTTGTTGCAAAATATTAAGCCGATTCTAGATTTAATTTTGGATTGGAGATGCTTATTGTGAATCTGGAAGGAGAGTCTACAGTCTAACCAGACACCTAGGTATTTGTAGTTGTCCACATATTCTAAGTCAGAACCGTCCTGAGTAGTGATGCTGTACGGGTGGGTAGGTGTGGGCAGTGATCGGTTGAAGAGCATGCATTTAGTTTTGCTTGTATTTAAGAGCAGTTGGAGACCACGGAAGGAGAGTTGTATGCCATTGAAGCTCGTTTGGAGGTTAGTTAACACAGTGTTCAAAGAAGGGCCAGAAGTATACAGAATGGTGTCGTCTGAGTAGAGGTGGATCAGAGAATCACCAGCAGCAAGAGCGACATCATTGATATTCACAGAGAAAAGAGTAGGCCTGAGGATTGAACCCTGTGGCACCCCCATAGAGACTGCCAGAGGTCCGGACAACAGGCCCTCCGATTTGACACACTGAACTCTGTCAGAGAAGTAGTTGGTGAACCAGGCGAGGCAGTCATTTGAGAAACCAAGGCTGTTGAGTCTGCCGATAAGAATGTGGTGATTGACAGAGTCGAAAGCCTTGGCCAGGTCGATGAATACAGCTGCACAGTATTGTTTCTTATCAATGGCGGTTATGATGTTGTTTGGCTGAGGGGCACCCATGACCAGCTCGGAAACCAGATTGCATAGCAGAGAAGGTACGGTGGGATTCGAAATGGCCGGTGATCTGTTTGTTAACTTGGCTTTCGAAGACCTTAGAAAGGCAGGGTAGGATAGATATAGGTCTGTGGCAGTTTGGGTCTAGAGTGTCTCCCCCTTTGAAGAGGGGGATGACCGCGGCAGCTATCCAATCTTTGGGGATCTCAGACGATACGAAAGAGAGGTTGAACAAGCTAGTAATAGGGGTTGCAAAAATTTTGGCTGATAATTTTAGGAAGAGAGGGTCCAGATTGTCTAGCCTTGCTGATTTGTAGGGGTCCAGATTTTGTAGCTCTTGAGATTGAGAGCATCAAGCTTAGATTGTAGGATGGTCGGGGTGTTAACCTCTCTAGGACCGGCGGGACGAATTCGTCCCACCTACGTAACAGCCAGTTGAATCCTGTGGCGCGATTTTCAAATACCTTTGAAATGCTATTACTTCAATTTCTCAAACATTTGACTATTTTACAGCTATTTAAAGACAAGACTCTCGTTAATCTAACCACACTGTCCGATTTCAAAAAAGCTTTACAACGAAAGCAAAACATTAGATTATGTCAGCAGAGTACCCAGCCAGAAATAATCAGACACCCATTTTTCAAGCTAGCATATAATGTCACAAAAACCCAGAAGACAGCTAAATGCAGCACTAACCTTTGATGATCTTCATCAGATGACACACCTAGGACATTATGTTATACAATACATGCATGTTTTGTTCAATCAAGTTCATATTTATATCAAAAACCAGCTTTTTACATTAGCATGTGACGTTCAGAACTAGCATGCCCCCCGCAAACTTCCGGCGAATTTACTAAGAATTTACTAAATTACTCACGATAAACGTTCACAAAAAGCATAACAATTATTTTAAGAATTATAGATACATTACTCCTCTATGCACTCGATATGTCCGATTTTAAAATAGCTTTTTGGTGAAAGCACATTTTGCAATATTCTAAGTAGATAGCTATTTAGACACCCAGCAAGTTTAGCCTTCACCAAAGTCAGATTTACTATTAGAAAGTTTGATTACCTTTCCTGTTCTTCGTCAGAATGCACTCCCAGGACTTCTACTTCAATAACAAATGTAGGTTTGGTCCAAAATAATCCATAGTTATGTTCCAACAGCGACGTTTTGTTCGTGCATTCTAGACACTATCCCAATGGTAAATAACGGTCACGCGCACGGTGCATTTCGTGACAAAAGATTTCTAAATATTTCATTACCGTACTTCGAAGCATGTCAACCGCTGTTTAAAATCAATTTTTATGCCATTTTTCTCGTAAAAAAGCGATAATATTCCGACCGGGAATCTGCAATTAGGTAAACAGCCAAAAGAAAATACAGCACGGGGTCGAATCGGGCACGCGCCTAATTCCATTGTCCTCTTATCGGCCACTTGGCAAAGGCGATAATGTTTTTCAGCCTGAGGCTGCCTCGACATCGTTCAGGTTTTTCCCGGGCTCTGAGAGCCTATTGGAGCCGTAGGAAGTGTCACGTTACAGCTAAGATCCTGACTCTTCAATAAACAGAAGCAAGAACAACAACACCTTGTCAGACAGGCCACTTCCTGCATGAAATCTTCTCAGGTTTTTGCCTGCCATAGGAGTTCTGTTATACTCACAGACACCATTCAAACAGTTTTAGAAACTTTAGGGTGTTTTCTATCCAAAGCCAATAATTATATGCATATTCTAGTTACTGGGCAGGAGTAGTAACCAGATTAAATCGGGTACGTTTTTTATCCGGCCGTGCAAATACTGCCCCCTATCCCCAACAAGTTAAGCATGTCCCAGTTTAGGCCAGCTAACAGCACGAGCTCTGAAGATAGATGGGGGACAATCAATTCGCATATGGTGTCCAGGGCACAGCTGGGGGCAGAAGTGGGTCTATTGCAAGCGGCAACGGTAAGAGACTTGTTTCTGGAGAGGTGGATTTTTAAAAGTAGAAGCTCAAATTGTTTGTGCACACACCTGGATAGTAAGACAAAACTCTGCAGGCTATCATTGCAGTAGATTGCAACTCCGCCCCCTTTGGCAGTTCTGTCTTGCAAAAAAAATATTATAGTTAGGGATGAAAATTTCAGGGTTTTTGGTCATCCGGGTTGGCAGAGTGTCCTAGGGCAGTGAATAGAACAAACTTAGGGAAGAGGCTTCTAATGTTAACCTGCATGAAACCAAGGCTTTTACGGTTACAGAAGTCAACAAATGACAGCGCCTGGGGAATGGGAGTGGAGCTAGGCACTGCAGGGCCTGAATTAACCTCCACATCACCAGAGGAACAGAGGAGGACTAGGATAAGGGTTCGGCTAAAGGCTAAAAGAACTAGCCGTCTAGTACGTTCAGAACAGAGAGTAAAAGGAGCAGATTTCTGGGCACGGTAGAATAGATTCAAGGCATAATGTACAGACAAAGGTATGGTAGGATGTGAATACAGTGGGGGTAAACCTGTGCATACAGTGACAATGAAAGAGATATTGTCTCTAGAAATATTATTTAAACCAGGTGATGTCACCGCACGTGTGGGAGGTGGAACTAAAGTGTTAACCTCTCTTGGGTAGGGGGCAGTATTTTGACGTCCGGATGAAAAGTGTGCCCAAAGTAAACTGCCTGTTACTCAGGCCCAGAAGCTATGATATGCATATAATTGGTAGTATTGGATAGAAAACACTCTAAAGTTTCTAAAACCGTTAACATAATGTCTGTGAGTATAACAAAACTGATATGGCAGGCGAAACCCAGAGGACAAACCATCTCCCCCCAAAAATAATTCAGCACACCTCTATTTTCAATGGCTGTCACTTTAATTATAAGGCCAAGTCCTCCCAGATTGCAGTTCCTAGGGCTTCCACTAGATGTCAACAGTCTTTATAAAGAGTTTTAGGCTGTTTTTTGGAAAATATCTTCTTCTGGCTAGGGGCAGTATTCGGAAGTTTGGATGAATGAGGTGCCCAAAGTAAACTGCCTGTTACTCAGGCCCAGAAGCTAGGATATGCATATATTAGTAGTATTGGATGGAAGACACTCTAAAGTTTTCAAAACTGCTAAAATAATGTCTGTGAGTATAACAGAACTGATATAGCAGGCAAAAACCAAAGGAGAATCCATCCGGGATTTTTTTGGGGGGTGCTCTCCACTAATTATAATGGCTGTCTATGGGAATATAAAAGGAAAACCTCCCAGATTGCAGGTCCTATGGCTTCCAGTAGATGCCACCAGTCTTTGGAAAGAGTTTCAGGCTTGTTCTTTGAAAAATGAGCTAGAATTTGTAGTTTTTGTAAGTGGCTCCCATTTTGTCTGTAGTGTTTGTAGCGCACTTCGTTATTTATCTACGGTAATGAACATACTTTTCTTCATCTGAAATTGTATTGTTAATTTTCATATTAGGGTACCTGAGGATTGATTAGAAACGTTGTTTGGACTTAGTTTTTGGTAACTTACGGGATTCATTTGTATGCATTTTGAACGAGGGAAACCGGTGGATTACTGAGTCAAGCGCGCCAACTAAACTGACTTTTTTGGGATATAAAGGAATTTATCGAACAAAAGGACCATTTGTTATGTAGCTGGGACCCTTGTGATTGCAACCAGATGAAGATATTCAAAGGCAAATTATTTATTTTATTTATTTATTTCTGACTTTTGTGATGCCTCTGCCTGGTTGGAAAATGTATGTAATGCTTTTGTGTGCGGGGCGCTATCCTCAGATAATCGCATGGTATGCTTTCCTGTAAAGCCTTTTTGAAATCTGACAAGTGGCTGGATTAACAAGAAATGAAGCTTTTAAATTATGTATTTCACTACACTCACATTAACATCTGCTAACCATGTGTATGCGACAAATTTGATTTGATTTGATATTTTCATGAATGTTTAATATTACGATTTTTGTCATTTGAATTTTGCGCTCTGCAATTTCACCGGATGTTGGCCAGGTGGGACGGTAGCATCCCGCCTACCCCAAAGAGGTTTTAAGATAACAGTCCGATGTGCTCTAGACAGCTAGCAGGCCGTGGCTAGCAGGCTAGCAGATGGACCTAGCAAGGCTAGCTCCAGGCTAATTGGTTCTTGCTTTGGGACAGAGACGTTAGCCAGGAGTGGCCACTCGGATAGCAGCTAGCTAGCTGCGATGATCCAGGTGAGGAAAAAAAAGGTTCAGAGCTTGCGGTAGGATTTATCCTCTACGGGATGGGTGTCCCTAAACCGTAACAGTTGTTGCTAACGTGCGCTAATGGGACATGGACATGTCTTATATGGGCAGAAAGCATAAATTCTTGTTAATCTAAGTGCAGTGTCCAATTAACAGTAGCCATTGAAGTTAAAAAATACCATGCTATTGTTTGAGGAGAGTGCACAACAACAAAAACTTGTCACGCCAACTGGTTTGATACCTTCACCTCTGAAGGTAAATAATGTACTTACATTCAGAAATCTCGTTCTGATTTGTCATACAGAGATAAAATGTAGCATAGTTTTGTTTGATAAAATCACGTTTTTTGTTCAAATGCAGGAATTGGAGTCTACAGTTTGACCCCACTGCTGTCTCTGGCTCCACACCCACCCCACCCGGCCATCTGGATGTGTGAAAGTTAGTGTATAAGCTAATGATCCATCATGTATGACATTCCTGGGAGTGTGTAAACTTAAAATCTTTATTACTATAGCATTTTTGTATGTTCTCTATAGTTATGTACTTGAAAATGTATCAATTGACCAATTCGGCACATTTGGGCAAACTCCTGGCGGACTTGATTAAAAATATTTTGCAGTAATGTAATTCTTCACTAGATCAGTCTGAAACTTTGTACACACTGTACACATACTGCTTTCCATCTGGTGGCCAAAATCTAAATTACACCTAGACTCATATCTGAAAGTATTTTTTTATTTTTTATTTTATTTCACCTTTATTTAACCAGATAGGCTGGTTGAGCACAATTTCTCATTTACATCTGCGACCTGGCCAAGATAAAGCAAAGCAGTGTGACACAAACAACAACACAGAGTTACTCATGGATTAACAAACATACAGTCAATAATACAATAGAGAAAGTCTATATACAGTGTGTGCAAATGAGGTAGGATAAGGGGGCCATAGTGGCGCAATTATTACAGTATGGCAAATTAAACACTGGGGTGATAGATGTGCAGAAGATGATGTGCAAGTAGAGATACTGGGGTGCAAAGGAGCAAAATAAATAAAATAAATAACAATATGGTGATGAGGTAGTTGGATGGGCTATTTACAGATTGGCTATGTACAGGTGCAGTGATCTGTGAGCTGCTCTGACAGCTGGTACTTAAGGCTAGTGAGGGAGATATGAATCTCCAGGTTCAGTGATTTTTGCAATTCGTTCCAGTCATTGGCAGCAGAGAACTGGAAGGAAAGGCAGCCAAAAGAGGAATTGGCTTTGGGGGTGACCAGTGAAATATACCTGCTGGAGCGCGTGCTGCGGGTGGGTGCTGCTATATGGTGACCAGTGAGCTGAGATAAGGTGGGGCTTTACCTAGCAAAGACTTATAGATTACCTGGAGCCAGTGGGTTTGGCGACGGATATGAAGCGAGGGCCAGCCAACGAGAGCATACAGGTCACAGTGGTGGGTAGTATATTGGGCATTGGTGACAAAACGGATGGCACTGTGATAGACTGCATCCAATTTGCTGAGTAGAGTGTTAGAGGCTATTTTGTAAATGACATCACCGAAGTCAAGGATCGGTAGGATAGTTAGCTTTACAAGGGTATGTTTGGCAGCATGAGTGAAGGACGCTTTGTTGCAAAATATTAAGCCGATTCTAGATTTAATTTTGGATTGGAGATGCTTATTGTGAATCTGGAAGGAGAGTCTACAGTCTAACCAGACACCTAGGTATTTGTAGTTGTCCACATATTCTAAGTCAGAACCGTCCTGAGTAGTGATGCTGTACGGGTGGGTAGGTGTGGGCAGTGATCGGTTGAAGAGCATGCATTTAGTTTTGCTTGTATTTAAGAGCAGTTGGAGACCACGGAAGGAGAGTTGTATGCCATTGAAGCTCGTTTGGAGGTTAGTTAACACAGTGTTCAAAGAAGGGCCAGAAGTATACAGAATGGTGTCGTCTGAGTAGAGGTGGATCAGAGAATCACCAGCAGCAAGAGCGACATCATTGATATTCACAGAGAAAAGAGTAGGCCTGAGGATTGAACCCTGTGGCACCCCCATAGAGACTGCCAGAGGTCCGGACAACAGGCCCTCCGATTTGACACACTGAACTCTGTCAGAGAAGTAGTTGGTGAACCAGGCGAGGCAGTCATTTGAGAAACCAAGGCTGTTGAGTCTGCCGATAAGAATGTGGTGATTGACAGAGTCGAAAGCCTTGGCCAGGTCGATGAATACAGCTGCACAGTATTGTTTCTTATCAATGGCGGTTATGATGTTGTTTGGCTGAGGGGCACCCATGACCAGCTCGGAAACCAGATTGCATAGCAGAGAAGGTACGGTGGGATTCGAAATGGCCGGTGATCTGTTTGTTAACTTGGCTTTCGAAGACCTTAGAAAGGCAGGGTAGGATAGATATAGGTCTGTGGCAGTTTGGGTCTAGAGTGTCTCCCCCTTTGAAGAGGGGGATGACCGCGGCAGCTATCCAATCTTTGGGGATCTCAGACGATACGAAAGAGAGGTTGAACAAGCTAGTAATAGGGGTTGCAAAAATTTTGGCTGATAATTTTAGGAAGAGAGGGTCCAGATTGTCTAGCCTTGCTGATTTGTAGGGGTCCAGATTTTGTAGCTCTTGAGATTGAGAGCATCAAGCTTAGATTGTAGGATGGTCGGGGTGTTAACCTCTCTAGGACCGGCGGGACGAATTCGTCCCACCTACGTAACAGCCAGTTGAATCCTGTGGCGCGATTTTCAAATACCTTTGAAATGCTATTACTTCAATTTCTCAAACATTTGACTATTTTACAGCTATTTAAAGACAAGACTCTCGTTAATCTAACCACACTGTCCGATTTCAAAAAAGCTTTACAACGAAAGCAAAACATTAGATTATGTCAGCAGAGTACCCAGCCAGAAATAATCAGACACCCATTTTTCAAGCTAGCATATAATGTCACAAAAACCCAGAAGACAGCTAAATGCAGCACTAACCTTTGATGATCTTCATCAGATGACACACCTAGGACATTATGTTATACAATACATGCATGTTTTGTTCAATCAAGTTCATATTTATATCAAAAACCAGCATTTTACATTAGCATGTGACGTTCAGAACTAGCATGCCCCCCGCAAACTTCCGGCGAATTTACTAAGAATTTACTAAATTACTCACGATAAACGTTCACAAAAAGCATAACAATTATTTTAAGAATTAGAGATACATTACTCCTCTATGCACTCGATATGTCCGATTTTAAAATAGCTTTTTGGTGAAAGCACATTTTGCAATATTCTAAGTAGATAGCTATTTAGACACCCAGCAAGTTTAGCCTTCACCAAAGTCAGATTTACTATTAGAAAGTTTGATTACCTTTCCTGTTCTTCGTCAGAATGCACTCCCAGGACTTCTACTTCAATAACAAATGTAGGTTTGGTCCAAAATAATCCATAGTTATGTTCCAACAGCGACGTTTTGTTCGTGCATTCTAGACACTATCCCAATGGTAAATAACGGTCACGCGCACGGTGCATTTCGTGACAAAAGATTTCTAAATATTTCATTACCGTACTTCGAAGCATGTCAACCGCTGTTTAAAATCAATTTTTATGCCATTTTTCTCGTAAAAAAGCGATAATATTCCGACCGGGAATCTGCAATTAGGTAAACAGCCAAAAGAAAATACAGCACGGGGTCGAATCGGGCACGCGCCTAATTCCATTGTCCTCTTATCGGCCACTTGGCAAAGGCGATAATGTTTTTCAGCCTGAGGCTGCCTCGACATCGTTCAGGTTTTTCCCGGGCTCTGAGAGCCTATTGGAGCCGTAGGAAGTGTCACGTTACAGCTAAGATCCTGACTCTTCAATAAACAGAAGCAAGAACAACAACACCTTGTCAGACAGGCCACTTCCTGCATGAAATCTTCTCAGGTTTTTGCCTGCCATAGGAGTTCTGTTATACTCACAGACACCATTCAAACAGTTTTAGAAACTTTAGGGTGTTTTCTATCCAAAGCCAATAATTATATGCATATTCTAGTTACTGGGCAGGAGTAGTAACCAGATTAAATCGGGTACGTTTTTTATCCGGCCGTGCAAATACTGCCCCCTATCCCCAACAAGTTAAGCATGTCCCAGTTTAGGCCAGCTAACAGCACGAGCTCTGAAGATAGATGGGGGACAATCAATTCGCATATGGTGTCCAGGGCACAGCTGGGGGCAGAAGTGGGTCTATTGCAAGCGGCAACGGTAAGAGACTTGTTTCTGGAGAGGTGGATTTTTAAAAGTAGAAGCTCAAATTGTTTGTGCACACACCTGGATAGTAAGACAAAACTCTGCAGGCTATCATTGCAGTAGATTGCAACTCCGCCCCCTTTGGCAGTTCTGTCTTGCAAAAAAAATATTATAGTTAGGGATGAAAATTTCAGGGTTTTTGGTCATCCGGGTTGGCAGAGTGTCCTAGGGCAGTGAATAGAACAAACTTAGGGAAGAGGCTTCTAATGTTAACCTGCATGAAACCAAGGCTTTTACGGTTACAGAAGTCAACAAATGACAGCGCCTGGGGAATGGGAGTGGAGCTAGGCACTGCAGGGCCTGAATTAACCTCCACATCACCAGAGGAACAGAGGAGGACTAGGATAAGGGTTCGGCTAAAGGCTAAAAGAACTAGCCGTCTAGTACGTTCAGAACAGAGAGTAAAAGGAGCAGATTTCTGGGCACGGTAGAATAGATTCAAGGCATAATGTACAGACAAAGGTATGGTAGGATGTGAATACAGTGGGGGTAAACCTGTGCATACAGTGACAATGAAAGAGATATTGTCTCTAGAAATATTATTTAAACCAGGTGATGTCACCGCACGTGTGGGAGGTGGAACTAAAGTGTTAACCTCTCTTGGGTAGGGGGCAGTATTTTGACGTCCGGATGAAAAGTGTGCCCAAAGTAAACTGCCTGTTACTCAGGCCCAGAAGCTATGATATGCATATAATTGGTAGTATTGGATAGAAAACACTCTAAAGTTTCTAAAACCGTTAACATAATGTCTGTGAGTATAACAAAACTGATATGGCAGGCGAAACCCAGAGGACAAACCATCTCCCCCCAAAAATAATTCAGCACACCTCTATTTTCAATGGCTGTCACTTTAATTATAAGGCCAAGTCCTCCCAGATTGCAGTTCCTAGGGCTTCCACTAGATGTCAACAGTCTTTATAAAGAGTTTTAGGCTGTTTTTTGGAAAATATCTTCTTCTGGCTAGGGGCAGTATTCGGAAGTTTGGATGAATGAGGTGCCCAAAGTAAACTGCCTGTTACTCAGGCCCAGAAGCTAGGATATGCATATATTAGTAGTATTGGATGGAAGACACTCTAAAGTTTTCAAAACTGCTAAAATAATGTCTGTGAGTATAACAGAACTGATATAGCAGGCAAAAACCAAAGGAGAATCCATCCGGGATTTTTTTGGGGGGTGCTCTCCACTAATTATAATGGCTGTCTATGGGAATATAAAAGGAAAACCTCCCAGATTGCAGGTCCTATGGCTTCCAGTAGATGCCACCAGTCTTTGGAAAGAGTTTCAGGCTTGTTCTTTGAAAAATGAGCTAGAATTTGTAGTTTTTGTAAGTGGCTCCCATTTTGTCTGTAGTGTTTGTAGCGCACTTCGTTATTTATCTACGGTAATGAACATACTTTTCTTCATCTGAAATTGTATTGTTAATTTTCATATTAGGGTACCTGAGGATTGATTAGAAACGTTGTTTGGACTTAGTTTTTGGTAACTTACGGGATTCATTTGTATGCATTTTGAACGAGGGAAACCGGTGGATTACTGAGTCAAGCGCGCCAACTAAACTGACTTTTTTGGGATATAAAGGAATTTATCGAACAAAAGGACCATTTGTTATGTAGCTGGGACCCTTGTGATTGCAACCAGATGAAGATATTCAAAGGCAAATTATTTATTTTATTTATTTATTTCTGACTTTTGTGATGCCTCTGCCTGGTTGGAAAATGTATGTAATGCTTTTGTGTGCGGGGCGCTATCCTCAGATAATCGCATGGTATGCTTTCCTGTAAAGCCTTTTTGAAATCTGACAAGTGGCTGGATTAACAAGAAATGAAGCTTTTAAATTATGTATTTCACTACACTCACATTAACATCTGCTAACCATGTGTATGCGACAAATTTGATTTGATTTGATATTTTCATGAATGTTTAATATTACGATTTTTGTCATTTGAATTTTGCGCTCTGCAATTTCACCGGATGTTGGCCAGGTGGGACGGTAGCATCCCGCCTACCCCAAAGAGGTTTTAAGATAACAGTCCGATGTGCTCTAGACAGCTAGCAGGCCGTGGCTAGCAGGCTAGCAGATGGACCTAGCAAGGCTAGCTCCAGGCTAATTGGTTCTTGCTTTGGGACAGAGACGTTAGCCAGGAGTGGCCACTCGGATAGCAGCTAGCTAGCTGCGATGATCCAGGTGAGGAAAAAAAAGGTTCAGAGCTTGCGGTAGGAATCCGGAGATAATGGGAAAATAAGTCCAATTTGCTCTGGTTTGAGTCGCACTGTGCAGACTGGTGACAGTTGTCTGGGCTAAAGGTAGCTAATGACCGCTAGCAGTGGCTAGTTGACTACTAGCTAGTCGCTCGTTAGCTGGCTAGCTTCTGTTGGGGGGTTCTGGTTCAGAGGACGGATCAGCAGGGCTCCGTGTGGTAAACCAGGCCAAATGGCAAAATAGGTATAGTGGCCAAAGAATTTGTCCGATGGGCCTCTTAAGCTAACAGTCCGCTGTGCTCTAGACAGCTAGCGGGCCGCGGTTAGCCTGGCTAGTGGGTGGGCATTCAGGGGACGTCTCCTCAAACAGTAGCATGGTATATTTTCACTGTAATAGCTACTGTAAATTGGACAGTGCGGTTAGATTAACAAGAATTTAAGCTTCCTGCACAGTATAAGACATGTCTATGTCCTTCAAAGTAGGATGTTACTTACAACGTCATTCTCATCACATTAGCGCACGTTAGCAACAACTGTCCCGATATAGGGACACCGATCCCATAGTTAAACTTGCACATTTTTCAATGCTGATTTGAATGTCATTGAGAAAACAGAGAAGTGTCAAAGATTATTTTCTGCAACATCCTTTCTGAATTCAAAAGTAATCCTCGAAGAAATCATCTAGTTTTTCAAAGTATCTGTAATCTGATTACAATATTTTTGCTGGTAACGTAATGGATTACATGATTCGATATGTTACTAACCAGCAGGGTTCGGGAGTAACGGATTACATGTAATCCGTTACTCCCCAACCCTAGTGGTTAGTAACATATTGAATCACTAGTTTATGCAGTAGTTTATGTTTCGGGGGGCTAGGGTCAGTCTGTTATATCTGGAGTATTTCTCCTGTCTTATCCGGTGTCCTGTGTGAATTTAAGTATGCTCTCTCTAATTCTCTCTTTCTCTCTTTCTCTCTCTCGGAGGACCTGAGCCCTAGGACCATGCCTCAGGACTACCTGGCATGATGACTCCTTGTTGTCCCCAGTCCACCTAGCCGTGCTGCTGCTCCAGTTTCAACTGTTCTGCCTGCGGCTATGGAACCCTGACCTGTTCACTGTGATTACTATTATTTGACCATGCTGGTCATTTAAGAACATTTGAACATCTTGTCCATGTTCTGTTATAATCTCCACCCCGCACAGCCAGAAGAGGACTGGCCACTCCTCATAGCCTAGGTTTTGGCCTTTCTAGGGAGTTTTTCCTAGCCACCGTGCTTCTACACCTGTATTGCTTGCTGTTTGGGGTTTTAGGCTGGGTTTCTGTACAGCACTTTGATATATCAGCTGATGTAAGAAGGGCTATATAAATACATTTGATGTGATGTGATCACTAGCCAGTTTGTTTTAGCTCTGAATATCGCCTAATGATAAATGCTCTTCAAATTGTATGTTGTACAGCTATCAAAGAAAACAGTAACATCAAAAAGACAGAATAACAGAGGAGCTAAGTCAAGTAGCCTAGTACCTTACCTTGTTTTGGCTAACTGTCTACTCGACAGTAATATACACGGCATTGACGATGACCGAAGAAAATTCTCATAGGAAGTAATGTGGTCTGCATTTGATGGTGGGGTATTCCAGATCGGGAGAACTTGAGTTCCTGTACATTACAACAATCACGCCATGAGTTGCCAATCATGAAACAAACCCCTCCTCCTTTTTTCCCCTGGAGAGTTCTTTCTTTCTGTCCGTGGGATGGACCGAGAACCCCACATGGACGTGGACAATATTTTCGGAGAGAGCCATGATTCCATAAAACAGAGTATGTTACAGTTCCTGATGTCTCTCTGGAAGGAGATCCTCGTTCTGAGCTCATCTACTTTATTGTCCAGGGACTGAAAGTTAGCGAGTAATATACTCAGAAGCGGTGGATGGTATGTTCGCCTCCTGAGCCCCTTCTACTTCTTCTCTGGCGTCTGCATTTTGGTGCAGCCCCCGAGATGAATAGAGCTGCCTCAGGAAGTTCAAACAAAGTATCCAGGTCAGTGAAGTCAAATTTCTGCAATAATTTATTTTTTTGCAGAAAGTTCTTTCCAGCTGTAGTTAAAAATTCAAGAAAGGAGCTACAAACACTGGTTCTATAAACACCAGCAGATAGGTGATGGTGCTTCAGACTACACATAAACACGTCTTCAAGAGCTTTAACCTTAGCAGCAGACAGACTGACAGCATCTGGCTTGACAGTAATCATCAGAGACAGAACTAACAAAAATACTGTACCTGTTCTATACTAAGGCTGACTTGATCAGAGCAGGCTGCTTGCAACTCTAGGGTTGGACTGAGATCTCTTACAGACTGGCCCATTTTTTCCCTTGAGGCCCTAATTATTAGCCGAACAATTATATTTTGCGCAAAAGCACACAATTTAGACAGGATCTAGAATCTTTTCTCTGTATATATCAATGATGTTGCTCTTGCTGCTGGTGATTCTCTGATCCCACTCTATGCAGACGACGCCATATATCTGGCCCTTCTGTGGACACTGTGCTAACAAACCTCCAAATGAGCTTCAATGCCATACAACACTCCTTCCGAGGCCTCCAACTGATTTTAAATGCAAGTAAAACTAAGTGCATGCTCTTATACCGATTGCTGCCCGCACCCTCCCGACTAGCATCACTACTCTGGACGGTTCTGACTTAGAATATGTGGACAACTACAAATACCTAGGTGTCTGGTTAGACTCCTTCCAGACTCACATTAAGCATGTCCAATCCAAAATTAAATCTAGAATCGGCTTCCTATTTTGCAACAAAGCGTCCTTCACTCATGCTGCCAAACATCCCCTCGTAAAACTGACCATCCTACCGATCCTTGACTTTGGTGATGTCATTTACAAAATAGCCTCCAAAACTCTACTCAGCTAACTGGATGCAGTCTATCATAGTGCCATCCGTTTTGTCAGCAAAGCCCCATATACTACCCACCACTGCGACCTGTATGCTCTCGTTGGCTGGCCATCACTTCATATCCGTTGCCAAACCCACTGGCTCCAGGTCATCTATAAGTCTTTGCTAGGTAAAGCCCCACCTTATCTCAGCTCACTGGTCACCATAGCAGCACCCACCTGTAGCACGCGCTCCAGCAGGTATAATTCACTGGTCACCATAGCAGCACCCACCTGTAGCACGCGCTCCAGCAGGTATAATTCACTGGTCACCATAGCAGCACCCACCCGTAGCACGCGCTCCAGCAGGTATAATTCACTGGTCACCATAGCAGCACCCACCTGTAGCACGCGCTCCAGCAGGTATAATTCACTGGTCACCATAGCAGCACCCACCTGTAGCACGCGCTCCAGCAGGTATAATTCACTGGTCACCATAGCAGCACCCACCTGTAGCACGCGCTCCAGCAGGTATAATTCACTGGTCACCATAGCAGCACCCACCTGTAGCACGCGCTCCAGCAGGTATAATTCACTGGTCACCATAGCAGCACCCACCTGTAGCACGCGCTCCAGCAGGTATAATTCACTGGTCACCATAGCAGCACCCACCTGTAGCACGCGCTCCAGCAGGTATAATTCACTGGTCACCATAGCAGCACCCACCTGTAGCACGCGCTCCAGCAGGTATAATTCACTGGTCACCATAGCAGCACCCACCTGTAGCACGCGCTCCAGCAGGTATAATTCACTGGTCACCATAGCAGCACCCACCTGTAGCACGCGCTCCAGCAGGTATAATTCACTGGTCATCATAGCAGCACCCACCTGTAGCACGCGCTCCAGCAGGTATAATTCACTGGTCACCATAGCAGCACCCACCCGTAGCACGCGCTCCAGCAGGTATAATTCACTGGTCACCATAGCAGCACCCACCCGTAGCACGCGCTCCAGCAGGTATAATTCACTGGTCACCATAGCAGCACCCACCTGTAGCACGCGCTCCAGCAGGTATAATTCACTGGTCACCATAGCAGCACCCACCTGTAGCACGCGCTCCAGCAGGTATAATTCACTGGTCACCATAGCAGCACCCACCTGTAGCACGCGCTCCAGCAGGTATAATTCACTGGTCACCATAGCAGCACCCACCTGTAGCACGCGCTCCAGCAGGTATAATTCACTGGTCACCATAGCAGCACCCACCTGTAGCACGCGCTCCAGCAGGTATAATTCACTGGTCACCATAGCAGCACCCACCCGTAGCACGCGCTCCAGCAGGTATAATTCACTGGTCACCATAGCAGCACCCACCTGTAGCACGCGCTCCAGCAGGTATAATTCACTGGTCACCATAGCAGCACCCACCTGTAGCACGCGCTCCAGCAGGTATAATTCACTGGTCACCATAGCAGCACCCACCCGTAGCACGCGCTCCAGCAGGTATAATTCACTGGTCATCCCCAAAGCCAACACTTCCTTTGGTTGCCTTATTTCCAGTTCTCTGCTGCCAATGACTGGAACGAATTGCAAAAATCTCTGAAGCTGGAGTCTTATATCTCCCTCTCTAACTTTAAGCATCAGCTGTCAGAGCAGCTTACCGATCACTGTACCTGTACACAGCCAATCTGTAAATAGCACACCCAACTACCTCATCCCCATATTGTTATTTATCCTCTTGCTCTTTTGCACCCCAGTATCTCTACTTGCACATCATCATCTGCACATCTATCACTCCAGTGTTAATGCTAAATTGTAATTATTTCGCCTCTATGGCCTATTTATTGCCTTACCTCCCTACTCTTCTACATTTGCACACACTGTACATAGATTTTTCTATTGTGTTATTGACTGTACGTTTGTTTATGTGTAACTGTGTTGTTTTTGTCGCACTGCTTTGCTTTATCTTGGCCAGGTCGCAGTTGTAAATGAGAACTTGTTCTCAACTGGCCTACCTGGTTAAATAAAGGTGAAATTAATAAATAAATACAATTTGCCATTTGCCCAAACTGCCCTATGTTCTTCTCTGACCAAAGCTATGGGTTTTATTCCTGCACATGACACACATATGTACAATGCATTGACTGGATGCCTCTACATGACCATGGTAAACATTTCATGATCAGAATGTCTTTAACCATGTTTCTTTCTCTATTTATAAATGCTTCACCGCAGTAGTTTAAGTGCTAAAGCATTTGCAGACAGTTTCATCACTGTGGTCTGATCGGTTAGCTTTCCAATTGGGTTGCCACAGCATGGGCTGACCCCCACCGAGTAGAAAGAGGCAGGGGTATGAAAGGGACTGTGAGGATGGTGTAATCTGGAGCCAGATGAGACTGGAGGATCAGAGAAGAGACCTGGTGAAAACAGGGTAAAGCAAGGTGCTACAGGCGCAATAGGAAAAGATGACGTGGTAGATTTGGTGTTTTTAAACGATGCAGGGCTTTCAAAGTGTTGGTAGTAGTTAACATGATATCTGTCACTGGATATGAATGGACGTTCTGATCAATCGCTTTCCCAGTTAGTAATGAGCACTAGGGAGGCCACCATCCCTCCAGAGTGGTCGTGCGCTGTGCGACAGCTACTTTCCCCATTGCATCATTTTATTTATAGATTTTTTATCAGACGCTTTTATCCATGGCGACTTGCAGTAGTGATTGCATACATTTTCATACTTTTCATACCTTTTTCATACATTCACCCAGCGCCCGCGATATGTCGCTTTGTCAAGCATGTTTTCCTCACATAGCTCACCCACCTTACACCTGTCCTTCTCCCGAATGGCGACACTACAGCTGCCATTCAGAGGCAAGACATTTTTCAGCATCAAGCCAGCGGCATGCCTACTCCCTGTCACCACTTATTTTTTATGTATTTATTGATACCTTATTTAATGTATATTGGATGCCATGTCCAATTTGAAAAAGGTTTGTGGAAAAGTACTGTAAATGATTGTGTTTGAAAAATATATCAGATAATGAGGCCCAGTCCTGGAATCAGTGGTGACGACAAATCATAACCCGGTCAAATGAAATTTTATTGTCATGTCATTGTCATGCAGGCTTCTCAAACAGTTAAATGGCGGCAAAAGTGATATAGTAATTAAATAAGCAAGTCTGTAAGGTTATAGTAGATTTCGCCCTATTATAAAAGTGCCAGCCATTGAAATCAGTGGTAGGATGATTTTTTTTTTTTTGGGGGGGGATGGTTTGTCCTCGGGGTTTTTCCTGCCATTTCAGTTCTGTTATACTCACAGACATTATTGTAACAGTTTTAGAAACTTTAGAGTGTTTTCTATCCAAATCTACCAATTATAATATGCATATCCTAGATTCTGGGCCTGAGTAGCAGGCAGTTTACTTTGGGCACGCTTTTCATCCGGACGTCAAAATACCGACCCCTATCACAAAGAAGTTAACTGATCCTACACCAGGCTGACGGCCTGGGAAGATGGGACTCTTTGGTTCAACACACCTTGTAACTCTTCTGCAGTAAAACCTTGCAAACCCAAGTGCTTCTCTTCAGCTGCCACCACAACATCTACTTTCTGTGATTTATGTTCCATTTCTGCGGTACAGTTAATATGCTAAGAAGCCAACCTTGCTGAAGCACAAATTCGTATCACTCTGTATTGGCCTAGGCCTACTATTCACCCTTGACCCCTCATCCTCTACTCTCTTCACTGCCTCAGCATATGACACTCATGTTCTACTCTGACCCTGGCAACCTCAACCTGTTTCTCTCACATCGGGCACACCCACAATTGACGCACACAGTTTTTTCCACCAATACTACACATCCCTTTGTCCCATGCCCTCCTTCACACTTCTCACATCAAGCAATCTCCCCCCTACACACTGCTGCAACATGACCATAAGATTGGCATCTGAAACCAATTAGTGGGGGTCGGCACAAAAACTCTAATGGAATAACTTATATACCCTAACTTTGTCCGGTAAAGACTCTACTTCAAAACTCAAAAGGACAGACAGTGTCTTCTCAGTTTCACCATGCTCGCAACCGAGTCTGCGTCGCACCAAACGGTGGGCGTCACAGACACAGGGAATCTTGCATTTCAGTTGTTCTACCTCAAAACTTAACACCACCACAGTAATCATTCCTTTCAAAGGTGCCCTGCTCCGGAGAGCAAAGCAAGTCACAGATCTTGTCCGAGGCGCATTATGCGAAGCGTCCTTTCCCTCTGTACGGAAGACACACAGAAAATCATCACAAGTCCACTTCGAGCGACCGATTTAACAGTACCTAACTTATTTTCTACCAAGCCTGAGACTCCATATGGGTCAGCCAAAAGGCAGGAATCCACTCCCACTGGACCAGAATCATCTTTTGCATGACCATCGGGGCGAGGATCGGACTCTGAGGTCTTCACTACACCTGCCATCGCAGGTAATTCATCCTCACTCTAGTCAGGTTCAATTTCGGAGCCATTAAAGACAGCAGAGTACTGTTTGTACTTGGCGCCATTCTTCCTCAACACACATCTTCCCTCTGCACTCGGCTCTTCTTCTTCCTCACTGTCCATAACCATGTCTATCCATTCACCTCGCTCATGCCGTGCCTTCATCCACTGTACTGTTTACAGAACACTCACTGATGGCCTTTCTCCAATACTTTCTGGACTCTTCATGCTCGCAAAACGTGGGCTAGTCTACATCTGAGAGCAGCATCTGTAAGCATTCCGGTTCCGAAAGTGACATCAGCCAGTCCTGCCAACCCACAACCTGCCTGTAGAATAATCTTTCTCAAAGGCTACGTATCAAAGACAGTTTTGAAAACTCAATGGAGGATGTTAACAAAGATAACTTCAGGCTTTTTGGCTTCTTCTGTGATGTTTAAGAGTTGCCGCCACCTACTGTACATAAATATCAACACTTTTCTTCAAGTGGGTGAAGCAGTTTAAGGAGTGTTTTTTATTTCTAGAAAGGAACCGTTTGTATATTAAATAAATGTAGGCTATTTTTGGGCATAACCAATATATCATTAATCTACTTGAACTGTTAATTATTAGGTCTATCGCTTTTTTGTGTCATCCTCAATGATTGTAAATGCATTACGTCCATGTGTGGTTGTATTGTGTTTTTAAATTGGCAAATAAACTAAATCAAATTAAAATCACAACAAATGTAAGGTATCTATAGAAGCAAAACAGCTTGCAGCCTCTAGCTGGCTGTGGTTAGCTGGAAGGTGGCATGCCGAATTTTAGATTACAGATATTCCTTACTATTGTCTTTCAAATTAACTCATGACTAGATTCGCTCATCTCTCATGTCTCATAGTTCTCTCATGTCACCCCGCTCCTCCATACACTCCACTGGCTCCCTGTCGAAGCTCATATCCACTACAAGACCATGGTGCTTGCCTACGGAGTGTAACCACTGTGAAATGGCTAGCTAGTTATTGGTGCGCGCTAGTAGCGTTTCAACCGGTGACGTCACTCACTCTGAGACCTTGAAGTAGTTGTTACCCTTGCTCTGCAAGTGCAGAGGCTTTTGTGGAGCGATGTGTAATGATGCTTCGCGGGTGACTGTTGTCAATGTGTTCAGGAGGTCCCTGGTTTGAGCCAAAGTTGCGGCAAGGAGAGGGATGGAAGCAACAATGTTATAGGAGCAGCAAGGGGAAGTGCTCCTCCCTACCTTCAGGCTATGCCATCTTTCAAAAACATCTAAAACCCAACCTCTTTATGAGTATATTAAATAACACATCTCTACCCCTCAACATTTAATTTTTTATAAATTAAAACGTGACTTTCGAATAACTTATTTATTAAGGAGATGCAAAAGTGGCCTGCCAACGGCTTATAGCGGTCCTATGAGTGGGGGTTACTCACCAGAGATGCAAATAATGTCTCGAACAGCAAACTCCACTCACCCGCTGGCGGTAGGAATTTAGCAAGATGGAGGACATTTTGGACTTTCCGTGTTGTAGAAGATAGTCAGCGTATTATAATCACTACCCATCATAGTCCACATGAATAGAGGAGGGGACATAACAATTGCAAAAAGATATCACGGTCTCAGCTCAGTATTTGACGTTTCGAGAGCTTGGGACTATAAGGTTCTATCTGTAAAAAGGTGATTCAGAGATAATTGGCTTTAAAGTTCCGAAAACTCATTGGTTTGAGTGGTGTCCGCAATTTTGATCTAGTAGTCTTTTGGACTTAACAAAATGAATTGGGGTATTTAGAGTACTATTTAAGGTTCAGAGGTTCCATGGAGGGCCGAGTGGCTGCGTGTTTTTCACGCCTGCCTTAACATTTCAGCCTGTTTTGGTGGGGTGGAGTTTTGGCCTTCCATGGTGACATCAACATGTGGTAAATTGGTTAATAGACCAATAAGAAAGAGAGTTCTAAGCCTATCTGCCAATAACAGCTTATTTTCAGTTTTCCCCTCCACACTCGGACCACACTCAGACCACACCTAGTCTTGCTTGAGAAGTTATTTTTGGCGATTTTGATTGAAAACATTCAGAGTAAGGTACTTAATTGTTACCCAGAAATCATTGATATTGAGATTAAAATGGCTACATTGGACTTTGAGTAAGGTTTGGGTAAAAAAAAAATGTATTGAACCCGCGATCCTCGGAGCCGATGCGTGCGGTTTAAGCCCTTCCTCTATCCCCATCCACAACACCCTAGCAAGCCACGACCCTACAAGATGGTAGTACTTCCTCACATTGACCATAGTGGACGGTATTGAAGGCATCTCCCGACATCCTGGGGACCTGGACAAACGTTGAATAATGAAGTCTATCTGATGTGATCTCGCAGAATAATTGTCTTCTACTGGAGAGAATTACAGTATTTTAATAGGAATCTTCTAAAACTCTCCAACATCTAATAGATGCTTTATTTGAAGCAGGAATCTGTTTATTCAATTATTAAATCTCCTGCTACAGTATCCTGGTATAGCTGCTTAATGACTTTAATGATAACCTACTTCAGCTCCAAGAGGTCGTGCTACTAACATAGTCTCGGCTTTAAATTAATTTTCCCTCAAGAACATCACATCTTATAAAAGCTGAATGTCAAACTATTATCTCCGCTGGCCAAAAATACCCAGTCCACACTCTGTACACAGTTAAACCATTTAACAGAGAGAAGACACACAGTTGACGATACCATTAGCAACCTTTAATAGCCAATAGAAAGGGAAGGTCAAATAAAAAAGAAAAGCTTTCTCCTCAGTATTTGGGAGAATCACACTTTTGGTTGGATAACTCAGAATCAGAGAGAGGGGATGCGATGGCGCGAGAGTGTCACATCCATTTATAACTTCTGCTGCAGAGGTATGGGATGCGGCCGTGGCTTGCCGACCGAGCTTTCCGACATTGATGGATGCAGGGGAGCATCCCTGACTCTCTCCCTAAATGCTCATCTGTGTCTGTTGCTTGCCCATCTATATGAACCCATAACCACTCCTACAGATTGACGGCAGGAGAGGAGCAGAAGATAAGTGAGCTATAGGCCAGGATTGGAGTGAGGGAGTGAGGAAAGATGAAGACGAGTATGAAAGAAAAAAGAGAGGCAGAAGATCAAGGAGATGGAGTGAGCGAGGGTCAGTGGGAAAAAAGGAAGGAGGAATGGAGCTGGACCTGTGCTTTAAACGAGTGCATTCAAAGATGCCCTATTTATTTATCCTAGAGGGAATTAACTTTTTCCCTGGAACCTGTTAAATATTAAGTCAGTTTATTTAAGAGGTGATAGAGTGAAGTACTGCAAGGGGGGGCTCAAGCCTTCTAGCTGCCCATGATGAGTGAGTGAGTGAGTGTGTGTGAATGCATGTATGTGCGCATACATGTGTGTGTGTGTGTGTGTGTGTGTGTGTGTGTGTGTGTGTGCATACCATGTGTGTGTGTCTGTGTGTGTGTGGGAGGGAGGGAGGGAGGGAGGGAGGGAGGGCGGGAGGGAGGGACGAGGTCCATAGGGGTTAGAGTGTCTGGATATTGAGCCCCATTAATCTGTTTGTTTCTGGCTTACAGCTTCCCAGCCTCTCAGGCCTCACAGAGGAATGAGAGACTGAGAAACAGCGTGGAGGCTATATTTCCTATCCTGTTTTTGCGCCGGGCGGGATTATATATATGTTTTTGTATTTCAATTGTATGTATTATTTAAGCAATAAGGCAAGACGGGGTGTGGTATATGGCCAATATACCACGGCTAAGAGTGAGGGAGTGAGGAAAGATGAAAGAAAAAGGAGAGGCAGAAGATCAAGGTGGCTCGGTGCATGACGTTCTCCAGATCTTGAGATCTGTCATCAATCATTTGCAAAGCGAGAAACGTTTCAAGAGCTGAGTCTGCAGCTCTTTTCTCCAGTCTTCTCACACCCCTGCTGCTGCTGCTCTGTGGCATTGGTGAGGAGCAAGCCAGTGGAGTAGGTCTATGAGGTGGGCTCAGGATAGAGCTTCCCAGGTCCAGCATGGAGATGGTTTCCCAATCTGCACTGCAGCTCAGTGCGGGAGATGGTCTGCTTCACATGCTGTCTTTCCATGTTTCACTTGCCCAACAAGCCAGGGAATCTGCAGCAACATTTCTGGAGTAGCTTTTCCACCAGCATCTCCACTGTTTAACTTGCCCAACAAGCCAGGGAATCTGCAGCAACATTTCTGGAGTAGCCTTTCCACCAGCATCTCCACTGTTTAACTTGCCCAACAAGCCAGGGAATCTGCAGCAACATTTCTGGAGTAGCCTTTCCACCAGCATCTCCACTGTTTAACTTGCCCAACAAGCCAGGGAATTTGCAGCAACATTTCTGGAGTAGCCTTTCCACCGGCATCTCCACTTGGGTTGTTGTCATTGTTGTTGTTTGCCATGTTGAATCCACACTGAGTTTCGGGTTGAATCGAGAAGAAGAGAATTGTGTCACCCCTTAGGGTGGAGAAATTACAAGATTATGTTATAATGCTGTTTTTGCATCAAATGGTTGTTTTATGCAACAGAATAAGGGATTGTTAGAATGTTCATCTGTGTGTGTTCTACTGAGGATGGGCCTCTGGACGATTTACGATGTTTTTGGGTGATACCGCATTCCAGAGCATGAGTTAATGTTTCTTTACTGGGGTACCAGGGGAGAATGCTCCAGTATGGCGTTGGGGGGCCAGACCTTGTCTCTACACAATGAGGACTGTTTTTACAGCAGATACTGTCTGTTGTGAATGATAAGTATCTTTCATACAAACCTTGTGACCCATTCCATTCATCTGTTGTTTGTCATGTTGAATGAAGGAGGATGGACTTTGCTATAAAATGCTGTGGCTCAGACCAGCTCGTTGAGTTCTCAGTGATCACCTGTAATTAAATAATAAAGTTTGATTGTTTTGAAGAAATCTGAAAGTCTCTCCTTTTGATTACAATAATTCCACAAAAATGTTGGCGAGGAGGATGGGATGATAAACTTAATTTTTCTGATTGTTCCCAGTGAAACTCAGATTAACCATGCATGAGTAATTGCATTAGATGCAACCAGGGCAAAGCCACTCTCCACTATTTGGAGCAGATTGTATCCCCACCTGGCTGGGAGCGTCAGCTGAATGGATACATCATTTCGAACAGAATTGGATTAAGGTTGAGACTGGTTTCTTTCAATAATTGAACTTGAAAGTTCACAGAATGAATAGTATTAATTAGACATTAACTGAACATTTAAGGGATGAAAAGATAAGAAAAAATAATATAAAAAATAAGCCCCTGTTGAGGGTACGCTCAGAGCGAGGTCTTCCTTAAGAGGACCACAGCTGGGGTAACTAGCAGGACTGAGTTGAGTTGATGAGAGTGTTCTTAAGTGAGGTATCCTTGATTGCGCCAGTTGCGGGCTACCGAAAGTCCAGATCCGTGGTACTGGCTTGATCACAGTAGGACTAACATATTGGACGAAGAACGGGAGTGCAGGTGATGCCTTGTGAGACATCTGACTTTGCTGAAGTTAAAATATTAACGTGTATGTAATTGATAAAATGTCCTGTTAAATGAGGTAAACAGGTATGCCCTGGGTTACTATTGTTAGGTGTAATTGTGCGTGTTTTTGATTTTCCTGGTACTAAAAAATACAAGGTAAGATAGGAATTTTGGGACCGTGTTACAAAGTTAGAGAGGAGACATGGGTACTCTGTAGGTAGTTTTGCACATTTGGATAGATGTAATATAATCTATACCATTGTAATCGCAATAGGCGTTATCCCAGTGTGGATACAACACCCGGTTTTGGGACCACTAATTAGGCAATATTTTGATAATGGTATGGGTTTCCCTGTTCATATAGACAGAGTTTGAAATCCTGTGTGGGTAATTTTGTAGAAGCGTTCTGTGTGGGCGCGGTAGGTTGACTCTGTGTGGGTAACCTTTCAATGATATTCTGTGTGGACATTCTGTGTGAGTGGTCTGACCAATCCTGTGTGGATGGTTATTTAGTAATGTTCTGTGTGAGCATTTGATCAATCCTATGTGGGTGATCATGAAGGCTCTGTGTGAGCCTGAGATAAATAATAATTAGTAGATAAGTTAATGATATGCAATGGTTTAAAATAGTTAGGTACAAATGTGTAAGCTATATGCTAAAACCACCTATAGAAGTAAGGAAATATTCCTGCAGGTTATAAAAATATTGATTAAGTGTGTTTGGGAACAGTACTGTGTGAATGTGATATGAGAATTGTGTGAGTGTGTAAATAAGATTAAACAACCCATATGTAGACATACTGTCACGTCCTGACCAGCAGAGGGCGTAATTGTGTTAGTCTTGGTCAGGATGTGGCAGGTGGTTTGTGTTTGTTAAATGTTGGGTTGGTGATTGGGACTTCTAATTGAAGGCAGGTGTGTTGAGTTGCCTTTGATTGGAAGTCCTATATAGGTGGGTGGTTGTCCTTGCACTGCATTGTATGTGCCTGCAAGACTGTTGCTGTTGTAAGTACTGT
The DNA here is from genome assembly GCF_901001165.1 of Salmo trutta. Classification (NCBI taxonomy): domain Eukaryota; kingdom Metazoa; phylum Chordata; class Actinopteri; order Salmoniformes; family Salmonidae; genus Salmo; species Salmo trutta. The sequence continues at coordinate 9,813,297 of NC_042964.1, forward strand.
TTATTGTTTTTTTCAAGTGGATGCTTTACGTGTTTTATTTAATAAACATGAGTGTCCACAATCCTGCTGCGCCTTGGTCTTCTCTCCATGACAACTTCTGTGACAGAACCACCCACCACCAAAGGACCAAGCAGGGGAAGAGGAGGAAGCCACAGGAGAACAAAATGGAGGAATGGACATGGGAGGACGTCCTGGACGGCAAGGGAGCCTACACCTGGGAGGAGATCCTGGCCGGAAGGGATCGCCTCCCATGGGAACAGGTGGAGGCACTCAGGAGAGTGGAGGCAGCTGGACAGAGGAACCAACGCGAACGTTACGCTGGAACACGGCTGGCGAGGAAGCCGGAGAAGCACCCCCAAGAAATGTTTTGGGGGGGCACACGGGTAGTTTGGCCAGGCCAAGGAAGAGCCGTAAGCCAGCTACCCGTGACTACAGGGAGGTGCGTATGAGGTGGAGGGCACCATGTTACGCTGAGGTACGCACCATCTCGCCTATACGGACGCACAGCCCAGTCCGCCCGGTACCAGCGCCCCGCAGGTGCCAGGGCAAGGTGAGCATCGAGCCGGAAGGGGTGATGCCAACCCTGCACTCAAGACCGCCAGTGCGCCCTTTCGGTCCGGTGTTTCCCGCTAGACGCACTAGCATGGAGGTGCGTGTCTCCAGGCTGGCATGTCCAGTACCAGCCCCACGCATCAGGAGTCTAGTGCGTCAGCCCAGCCTCGCCAGTCAAGAGTCACCAGAGCTGCCCGCCAGTCGTAAGTCGCCAGAGCTGCCCGCCAGTCGTAAGTCGCCAGAGCTGCCCGCCAGTCGTAAGTCGCCAGAGCTGCCCGCCAGTCGTAAGTCGCCAGAGCTGCCCGCCAGTCGTAAGTCGCCAGAGCTGCCCGCCAGTCAGGAGTCGCCAGAGCCGCCCGCTAGTCACGAGCCGCCAGAGCCGCCCGCTAGTCAGGAGCCGCCAGAGTGGCCCGTCTGCCCGGAGATGCCAGAGTGGCCCGACTGCCCGGATCTGCCAGAGTGGCCCGACTGCCCGGATCTGCCAGAGTGGCCCGACTGCCCGGATCTGCCCGAGTGGCCCGACTGCCCGGATCTGCCCGAGTGGCCCGACTGCCCGGATCTGCCCGAGTGGCCCGACTGCCCGGATCTGCCCGAGTGGCCCGACTGCCCGGAACTGCCAGAGTGGCCCGACTGCCCGGCCCAGCCCGAGTGGCCCGACTGCCCTCCGGCCCAGCCCGAGTGGACCTCCTGCCCTCCGGCCCAGCCCGAGTGGCCCTCCTGCCCTCCGGCCCAGTCCGAGTGGCCCTCCTGCCCTCCGGTCCAGCCCGAGTGGCCCTCCTGCCCTCCGGCCCAGCCCGAGTGGCCCTCCTGTCCTCCGGCCCAGCCCGAGTGGCCCTCCTGTCCTCCGGCCCAGCCCGAGTGGCCCTCCTGTCCTCCGGCCCAGCCCGAGTGGCCCTCCGGTCCTCCGGCCCAGCCCGAGTGGCCCTCCTGTCCGCCGGCCCAGCCCGAGTGGCCCGCATGTCTTCCGACCCAGCCAGAGTGGTCCGTCTGCCAGGGTCAGCCCGAGTGGCCCGTCTGCCCGGCGCAGCTATCGGCGCCACCAAAGTGGGCGACGCCGAAGGTGGAGCGAGGTCCATGTCCTGCACCTGAGCCACCTTCAGGATAGGTGGGTTGGGGAGGGAGGGTGTAGCACAGTGCCGTCGGTGACGGCAGCCACCCTCCCTTCCCTCCCTTATTGTTTAGGGGTTATTGTTTGTTGGTTTTGTTGGGGTATTGGGGATTTTCTTGTGTTTTCTTTTTTTAGGTGCATCCCGGGGTCTGCACCTTGAGGGGGGGTACTGTCACGTCCTGACCAGCAGAGGGCGTAATTGTGTTAGTCTTGGTCAGGATGTGGCAGGTGGTTTGTGTTTGTTAAATGTTGGGTTGGTGATTGGGACTTCCAATTGAAGGCAGGTGTGTTGAGTTGCCTTTGATTGGAAGTCCTATATAGGTGGGTGGTTGTCCTTGCACTGCATTGTATGTGCCTGCAAAACTGTTGCTGTTGTAAGTACTGTTTATTGTTTTTTTCAAGTGGATGCTTTACGTGTTTTATTTAATAAACATGAGTGTCCACAATCCCGCTGCGCCTTGGTCTTCTCTCCAGTACGACATTTTTTGTGACACATACGTAGGTTTTGAGTTGGGCCCTTTAATGGATCATTTGATAAAGATTAGGTTTAAGAATTATTAAACTGTCTACAAAGTCTGGGCAATTGTCTCAAAACAGATTGGAGTGTGTCCACTTTTGGTTAACTTACCCTAACGATGTAACTATAAAACGCTTATTGGATTATTCTCTGTATGCATACTACATTCAAAATAAAACTGTCCATAAGGCAGTATGAAAGGAGTTGCTATGTTTATCGAATAAACCTTTTTCAATAAAGTTAGAGCGAATTAAGATGGAGTCTCGACGTAACTTATAACGTCGTACAAAGCTTAGGGTTTCCATCAAACTAAGTATCATTAAATATGTTGCTTGAGAAAAGATGATCTGCTTTTATTACAAGGCGCAAGATCTGTTTTTAAGTCAATGTGTCACGCCCTGACCTTAGAGATCCCTTTTATTCTCTATTTGGTTAGGTCAGGGTGTGACTAGGTTGTGAAATCTATGTTTCTATTTCTTTGTTGGCCTAGTATGGTTCCCAAACAGAGGCAGCTGTTTGTCGTTGTCTCTGATTGGGGATCATACTTAGGCAGCCCTTTTTCCCACCTTAGATTGTGGGATCTTGGTTTTGGTACTGTGCTATATGCCCTACTGAACGTTACATTTTCGTTTTCTATTATTTTTGATTTGGTTCGGTGTTCATCTAATAAAGAATGATGTACGCTTACCACGCTGCACCTTGGTCCGATACTTCAATCAACGAACGTAACACAATGAATGTCGATTTAACTCATTGACTGCTAATCTATTTCTTTTGCGCATGTGAGAATCTCTGCGGAGACATGCGTGGACCTGTAGGGCTGTTTATGGGAATGGTGTATTATGTGCCAGATGTTAAGACTACAAAGCATTGTATTTGGGTTATTTGTGGGTTTTCTTCGTCATTTCAATAGCATTGTGTCTATGATATTGACTAAAATATGGGTTTCTGTAATTCAAATATTGGTATGTTTTGATGGACAGATACTGCCGCCAGTGTTTGTTTAAGATATAAACTGAACATTTTAACAGCTTTCTTAGTAGGAAGCCGAAAGAGAAGAGATAATTGTCAAGTTTGTTTTTAACCTTACGATAGAGTTAAGCGCAGAACGTTGTTTGAGAATGGGCTATATTTTTTTCCTACTGGTAAGAATAGAAGAGTTAGTTGTGCTCACTAGGCTATATCGCGCTGTAAGGGATGCAGTGGGACATTTGTGGTAGAGGTCTGAATAGTTGAATCGGAGACATTCTGTGATAATTTCTGATTACTGTTGCTGGGTTTTATAGTTTAGGTAATACCAGTGAATTTGAGCAGAAGTTAATGTATTCTAACATTATAATCTGTTTCCATTACGTGGAACAGTGTCCAGTCATTAAAGTGGATTGCAGGTTAGTTTTGACTATTGCGCTGATGAGACAGCACCAACTTTTTGAAGGTTCTAGATTTGTTAAACAACAGGTTTATATTTTTACTAAATTAATGCAATATAACACATGTACTGGAAACTTACTGGAAACCTGGGATACGAAATGTATGAAATGTTTAACTGTTTTTTATTAATTAGTCTAATATAAGAAACCCTTCTTTGAAGGGTTTGTATGACCTCTGACCTCTGTCCTGACTTTCCTGTGTGGTTTGATCACTCTCACTGGAAAGCCATTTGGTTAATGAATTTAAGGTAATTTGTAATATTGACAATTATAATGACGTTTATAGTTCTTAGCCATTACTACTGGTCAAAATAAAAATAGAACAATGGAAACACCACCCTTAACTCCATAAAGAAAAAAAGTATACCCATATGGTCATAGGACAATAGACTTAAGACAGCCTACCCTTAGTCAAAGGAAACACCCTCTCCTTCTTCACATTGGTCCAAATCACAAATATGGCTGTTTTCTTTACACATTACTCACATGGGGAGTTATGTGTCAAAATGGGGGAGATAACAGTCCTCTGAGGTTTTGGATTGAAGTTTACACGCCTGGAGTGATATGTGATGAAGTGTATTGTTGTTTTGGTTGTGTTGTTTGTTCTGTTCTATTTTGTGCTGTTATTCTCTTTAACATGTTATAGACATTGGCATTAAGAATAATTGGTAAAAGTAATAATTTATCATACAGTCAATGCTTGTCTGGATTTCCTGAATCAAAAATGAACTGAACTAAACTGTTGTTCTGATCTGTCCTCTTGAGGTTATCATGAAAGGTGACGTCAGTCGGTGTCTTAATGCATGGAAGAGATAATTGGACCGAACAGTGTGTGTACATCAAAACCCCCTCGTACTTGCTGAAGAAATGCGACAAATGCGTTCAATACGGCCCTGTTCACATCACTTCTACTGAGAGACCTGAGCCAGCAACCTGTATGCAGCGTCCTATCGGAGCTATCAACTGCTTTTCTCTCAGGAGTGTGACAGGAGTCCACGTGGAGTGAGCATGAGGATAAATCTGTACCAAACTTGTCCTATGTTACTGGTATACTAGTTGACAAATGGACAAGACATAATGTCTGGTAAAGGTGGTGGCGGCTCAGGTGAAACATTGAAATTTGGACATTATCATGGGCCATCCACTTCGAACTGTAAAGCTATCTGAAGAAGACAATGAAGAAGACGCCAGAAGAATCAGGGCCTGAGGAAGGGGGGGTTGGTCAACTGTGCCCAAAATTTATTTTGACTTGTCTAAAATTGTTTATTTTGGGGTATCAGGTTGATTGTAGAGGTCTACACACTACATAAAAGTATAGTAATTTAAATTAAGAATGCATTAGGATACTGACCTGTAATTGTAATCATGATATGACAGTTAATACTAGAATTATACAATAATTATACTGTAATATGATATAAATGTACATTCTGCCAATGTTGATGTGTGTTAAATTGAGGGTTTTTGACTTTGAGTGATAGGACCAATTAAAATCACTGAACAATGTCATTGTAAATTTGGGTTGGATAATTAATTGGGTTTTGATTATGATTTGGAAACGGAATGATTTTTAAAACTTATGGATTGATTGGTGAATGGGGAGAGTGAAATTGATCCTAATCTATTTGACTTATTTCCATTACCAAATTACGTTTTTGATGATAGTGATAATACTCAGGAACTATAGCAGGTATGGTGTTAATGGCACATAGAGGCTATAGGAGTTGCCTTATAAGTAGTGGAATCATGATGCTTGTCTTGGGTCATGTTCATTAGGCACCAACGGAATACATTTAACTTAAACCAGGAGTCACTCACAACCTGGATTTGTCCTACAAGATATGCTCATTTTAGTTTCTGGGATGGAAATAGCTATTTCCACCATGCTGATCCATTGGAGTGTGCTAGATAACTAAAGCTTATCTTATTAAACTCCATTGTTGCATGCACTGCATTACGCATAAAATAATGGCTTTTAACAGTCTATGAAGATATAGCCTTGAATCATATAAACCAGCGGTCCCCAACCCCCGGGCCGCGGACCGGTACCAGTCCGTGGGTCATTTGGTACCGGACCGCAGAGAAAGAATAAATAACTTACATTATTTCCGTTTTATTTATTATCTGAGTCTGAACAATGTTTTATTTTGAAAAATGAACGCTGAGCACAGACACCTTCTCTTATACACAGAAATAAGATGGTTATCCCGAGGGAGATCGCTGGCTAGAGTGTTTGAATTACGAGAGCCGCTGCAGAGATTTCTCTCAGAAAAAAAGTCACCGCTGGCAGCACATTTCAGTGACGAGGAATGGGTCGCAAAACTCGCTTACTTGTGCGACATATTCAACCTGCTCAATGAACTCAAATCGGTCACTTCAGGGGAAAATGACAACTGTCTTCAAGTTGGCAGATAAAGTAGCTGCATTTAAAGCCAAACTGGATTTGTGGGGACGGCGCGTGAACAGAGGTATATTTGACATGTTTCAAACATTCGCAGGGATTTTGGAAGAGACTGAGCCCGAGCCTTCAATGTCCCAGCTGGTGCACGATCACCTGTCTTTGCTTTTAAAAGAGTTTGAGCGCTACTTTCCAACCACAAAAGACCCACGAACTGCCAAGGAATGGATCCGCGACCCATTTGTCAACAAACCAGGTGAATCCAGCATGTCTATGCAAGAAGAAGATAAACTGCTGGAGATCGCAAATGACGGCGGCCTTAAAAGTATGTTCGAGACAACAACTCTGCCGGTGTTCTGGATTAAAGTCACGGCAGAATACTCTGAGATCGCCGCAACAGCATTGAAAACCCTGTTGCCATTTCCGACATCCTATTTGTGTGAAGCGGGATTTTCAGCAGTGACAGCAACCAAAACAAAATTACGGAGTAGACTGGACATAAGCAACACACTTCGGGTGTCATTGTCCCCCATTACCCCTAGATGGGACCGTCTCGTTGCAGAGAAACAAGCTCAGGGCTCCCACTGATTTAGCGTTATGGTGAGTTGTATTTTTCATGCACTTTATATTTGTTTTTGTGTTGTATCTTATTTTTTACTTCCGTCCCACCCTAGTCAACAGCCAGTGGAATCGCGTGGCGCGAAATACAAATACCTCAAAAATGCTATAACTTCAATTTCTCAAATTTCTATTTTACACCATTTTAAAGACAAGACTCTCGTTAATCTAACCACATTGTCCAATTTCAAAAAAGGCTTTACAGCGAAAGCAAAACATTAGATTATGTCAGGAGAGTACCCTGCCAAAAATAATCACACAGCCATTTTCAAAGCAAGCATATATGTCACAAAAACCAAAACCACAGCTAAATGCAGCACTAACCTTTGATGATCTTCATCAGATGACACTCCTAGGACATTATGTTATACAATACATGCATGTTTTGTTCAATCAAGTTCATATTTATATCAAAAACCAGCTTTTTACATTGGCATGTGATGTTCAGAACTAGCATACCCACCGCAAACTTCTGGTGAATTTACTAAATTACTCACAATAAACGTTCACAAAATACATAACAATTATTTTAAGAATTATAGATACAGAACTCCTTTTTGCAATCGCGGTGTCAGATTTTAAAATAGCTTTTCAGCGAAAGCACATTTTGCAATATTCTGAGTACATAGCCCGGCCATCACGGCTAGCTAATTTGACACCCACCAAGTTTGGGACAACCTAAACTCAGAATTATTATTAGAAATATCGGATTACCTTTGCTGTTCTTCGTCAGAATGCACTCCCAGGACTTCTACTTCAACAACAAATGTTGTTTTGGTTCCAAATAATCCATAGTTATATTCAAATAGCTCCATTTTGTTAGTGCGTTCAGGTCACTATCCAAAGGGTGACGCGTGAGGGCATTTCGTGACTAAAGAATTCAAAATATTCCATTACCATACTTAGAAGCATGTCAAACGCTGTTTAAAATCAATTTTTATGCTATTTTTCTCGTAAAATAGCGATAATATTCCAACCGTGCAACGTTGTATTCATTCAAAGGCTGAAAGAAAATAATTTAGAATTCTCATGAACGCGCATCTCCAGTGTCACTGTCCCCAGGCTGACCACTCACAAATTCTCCTGCTGTTCTTTGCCCAGAGACAGTAGACACCCCATTACACTTTCTGGTGGCTTTAGAGAGCCAATGGGAGCCTTAGAAAGTGTCACGTTACAGCACAGATGCTGTATTTTCGATAGAGATGCAACAGAAGGACAACAAATTGTCAGACAGGGCACTTCCTGTATGGAATCTTCTTAGGTTTTGGCCTGCCATATGAGTTCTGTTATACTCAGAGGCACCATTCAAACAGTTTTAGAAACTTTAGACTGTTTTCTATTCAAATCTACTAATTATATGCATATTCTAGTTTCTGGGCAGGAGTAGTAACCAGATTAAATTGGGTACGTTTTTAATCCGGCCGTGCAAATACTGCCCCCTAGCCCCAACAGGTTATTAAGGCATGTTTAAACGTTACCATAGCGACCAGAGAGTGTTAGGGGGCAGAGAGGATGTTACTCATGTTATGTTGTTGGTGCGATGTTACGAGGACGCTGCTAATTAAATTGCATACGAGTACACAGTGGATTCACGTTTATTATTATATTTAAAAAATTTAAAAAAGTGTATTTATCCGCCACACCTTAAAGGCCGGTCCATGAAAATATTGTCTGACATTAAACCGGTCCGTGGCCCAAAAAAGGTTGGGGACCGCTGATATAAACTGTATGCATCTTTTGTTTATCTTCGTTGGTTCGTGCAGGTGACTGTGTATCTTGACCTACCCAGACAAATTGGTAGAATGGTTAGAATATGTGTTGGAGGTTGAAATACAAGACAGTGTGTCTTTATCAGTTGAGTTTCAGTCAGTTTACCGTTCCTTGTCGATATCATGTCTTACACTGAGTGTACAAAACCTTATGAACATGACATAGAGTGACCAGGTGAATCCAGGTGAAAGATTTGATCCCTTTTTGATGTCACCTGTTGAATCCACTTCAGTCAGTGTAGATGATGGGGAGGAGACAGGTTAAAGAAGGATTTTAAACCTTGAGACAATTGAGACATGGATTGTGTTTGTGTGCCATTCAGAGGGTGAATGGGCAAGACAAAAGATTTAAGTGCTTTTGAACAGGGTATTGTAGTAGGCATACCGGTTTGTTTCGAGAACTGTAACGCTGCTATGTTTTTCATACTCAACAGTTTCCTGTGTGTATCAAGAATGGCCCACCACCCAACGGACATCCAGTCAACTTGACACAGCTGTGGGTAGCGTTGGAGTCAACAGGGACCAGCATCACTGTGGAACGCTTTCCACACCTTGAGTTCAGGCTCCGACAATTTGAGGCTGTTCTGAGGCCAAAGGGGGTGCAACTCACTATTACGAAGATGTTCTTAATGTTCTGTACACTCTGTGTAGATAAGACAGGTAAACAGGAGATGTATTGTGTACATGTACAGAAGGTGTATATTTCTATACACTACTGAACATGCAGGTGTCATTATATCAAAGAGAGAGAGAAAGAGAGAGAGAGAGAGAGAGAGAGAGAGAGAGAGAGAGAGAGAGAGAGAGAGAGAGAGAATTTTCTGGGAAGCAGAGGCAAGGACAGATATGAGAGAGAGACAGAGAGAGAGAGCAAGAGAGAGAGAAAGAGACAAAGACAGAGAGTGAGAGAGAGAGAGAGAGAGAGAGAGAGAGAGAGAGAGAGAGAGAGAGAGAGAGAGAGAAATAACAGAGTCCAAATGAATGTAACGGAAAGAAAGAAAAGACAGAAAGTGTATTATTGAAAGAGTAAATACAGAACAGAGAGAGGGGGATTACAGGAGATAGCAATGACAGCAAAGCGGATGAGAATTATCAGAGAAGGGCAGTGAGATTATGAGGGGAAAGTTAAACTGACTTCACATTTTAGTCAACGCTTTTATCCACAGACTCTTACAGGAACAGTTAGGGTTAAGTGACTTGCTCAAGGGCACATCGACATATTTTTCAGCTAGTCAGCCCAGGGATTCGAACCAGCAACCTTTCAGTTACTGGCCAAATGCCCTTATCCACTAGGCAATGGTGGGAAAAGTAGTTAATTGTCATAATTGAGTAAAGGTAAAGTTAAGTTAATAGAAAATGTCACCCTGTAAAATAAGTTTAAAAGTATTTGGTTTTAAATATATTAAAAGTAAATAATTGCTAAAATATACTTAAGTATTTCAAGTAAAAGTATAATAATTTCAAATTCCTTATATTAAGCAAACCAGACAGCATTTTCTATTTTTTTCTATGGATAGGCAGGGGCACACAGACATCATTTCAAAGAAGCATGTATTTAGTGAGTCTGCTAGATCAGAGGCACTAGGGATGACCAGAGATGTTCTCTTGATAAGTGTGTGAGTTAGACAATTGTCCTGTCTTGCTAAGCATTCAAAATGTAACGAGTACTTTTGGGTGTCAGTGAAAATGTATGGAGTAAAAAGTACATTATTTTCTTTAGGAATGTAGTGAAAAGTAAAAGTTGTCAAAAATAGAAAGAGTCAAGTAAAGTACAGGTACTCCAAAAATGGAAAGTACTGTACACCACTGCCACTAGTCTACCTATAACCCTGTTGCAGGAGAACTTTCCTGCAATGCAGAAAATGTCAAATGTTTTTGTATTTGAGGTTTAAAAAGGCTTCTGAAGTTTGTAATTCACACTTTGAAATTTCAGACTTGGTTTTTCCTTACAAAAAATGTGTTAACCCCTACAAAAATGTCCAATAATTATAATTGGCATGATAATTCACATTTCCTGTTGCTGCATAATTATTTTCCTGCTGTAGCAAACTGGCTCAAATTCAGCTTATAAATCTGTATGTATCCTTTAGGCTAAAGACATGCCCATAGCCCAAGCAGATTCACTGGCTGATAAAACTAGATATTCACGGAAGAAAGGTTTCCAGAGCCCTACAAACGATCTACCATTCTACCGATCTACCAACCTGCAATTCTCTGGCAACATGACTAGCATAATAATCATTGTCCTGTACTCTATTGGCCGATGCAGTATTTGGGTTATTCATGAGAGCCAATAACTCCCAATGTGTCTGACCCCTGACCCTTTAGAATATTGACGATCATAAAATGATAGGGTTGGTATGCAATCGCTTCCTTAGCAACCACACAAGTAAACATGGGGTGCAACTAGGGGAGAAAATAAACATATAAGTCAACAGAACACCTCAACACATCCAACGGCGCTTGTTTAGCTGGGGAATAAAAGGTGCGTATTAGTGCACAATGAGGAGAAAATAGCTAGTAAGAGCGAGATGTGACAGTTTTAGCCTCGAGACTGTGCATGTGACTCATGGTGATGTGGCTCCTGAATCATTTACATTTTAATCATATAGCAGACACTCTTATCCAGAGTGACTTACAGTAGTGAATGCATACATTTCATACATTTTTTTTTTTGTACTGGCCCCCCGTGGGAAGCAAACCCACAACCCTGGCGTTGCAAACACCGTGCTCTACCAACTGAGCCACAGGGAAGACCCATATACACAACCCTCAGAGACCATGGCACAAGGGCATCCTTGGGTCCCTGCTGCTATTGAGGACTCACTGTATTATGTGTACAGCTCGTAGAGTAAGTCAGGTGGAAATGTATCTGTAGCTATATACAGTTGAAGACGGAAGTTTACATACACCTTAGCCAAATACATTTAAACTCAATTTTTCTCAATTCCTGACATTTAATCCTCATAAAAATTCCCTGTCTTGGGTCAGTTAGGATAACCACTTTATTTTAAGAATGTGAAATGTCAGAATAATAATAGAGAGAATGATTTATTTCAGCTTTTATTTCTTTCATCACATTCCCCGTGGGTCAGAAGTTTACATAAACTCAATTAGTATTTGGTAGCATTGCCTTTAAATTGTTTAACTTGGGTCAAACGTTTCGGGTAGCCTTCCACAAGCTTCCCACAATACGTTGGGTGATTTTTGTCCCATTCCTCCTGACAGAGCTGGTGTAACTGAGTCAGGTTTGTAGGTCTCCTTGCTCGCACATGCTTTTTCAATTCTGCCCACACATTTTCTATGGGATTGAGTTCAGGGCTTTGTGATGGTCACTCCAATACCTTGACTTTGTTGTCCTTAAGCCATTTTGCCACAACTTTGGAAGTATGCTTGGGGTCATTGTCCATTTGGCCAAAACTATAGTTTGTTAAAAATACATTTGTGGAGTGGTTGAAAAATGAGTTTTAATGACTCCAACCTAAGTGTATGTAAACTTCCGACTTCAACTGTAGGTATATATTTACTTATATATTTGCATCACATAAAGGATAAATATTAAATGGTAAGGGTAATGAGATATACAGTGCATCCGGAAAGTATTCAGACAGACCCCTTGACTTTTTCCACATTTTATTACATTACAGCCTTATTATAAAGTGGATTAAATTATATTTTTTCCTCATCATTCTACACACAATACCCCATAATGACAAAGCGAAAACAGTTTTTTAGAATGTTAGCAAAGTAAAAAAAAAAACAGACATATTCAGACCCTTTGCTATGAGACTCGAAATTGAGCTCAGGTGCATCCTGTTTCCATTGATTATCCTTGAGATGTTTCTACAACTTGACTGGAGTCCACCTGTGGTAAATTCAACTGATTGGAAATTATTTGGAATGGCCCACACCTGTTTATATGAGGTCCCACAGTTGACAGTACATGTCAGAGCAAAAACCAAGCCATGAGGTCAAAGGAATTGTCAGTAGAGCTCGAGGCACAGATCTGGGGAAGGGTACCAAAAAGTTCTGCAGCATTTAAGGTCCCCAAGAACACAGTGGCCTCCATCATTCTTAAATGGAAGAAGTGTGGAATCACCAAGACTCTTCCTAGAGCTGGCTGCCCGGCCAATCTGAGCGATTGGGTGAGAAGGGCCTTTGTCAGGAAGGTGACCAAGAACCCGATGATCACTCTGACAGAGGTCCAGCGTTCCTCTGTGGAGATGGGAGAACCTTCCAGAAGGACAACCATCTCTGCAGCACTCCACCAATCAGGCTTTTATGGTAGAGTGGCTAGACAGAAGCCACTACTCAATAAGGCACATGACAGCCCTCTTGGAGTTAACCTAAATGACTCTCAGACCATGAGAAACAAGATTCTCTGGTCTGATGAAACCAAGATTGAACTCTTTGGCCTGAATGACAAGCATCACATCGGGAGGAAACCTGGCACTATCCCTATGATGAACCATGGTGGTAGTGGCAGCATCATACTGTGGTGATGTTTTTCAGTGACAGGGACTGGAAGACTAGTCAGGAATGAGGGAAAAATTAACATAGCAAAGCACAGAGACATCCTTGATGAAAACCTTCTACAGAGCGCTTAGGACCTCAGACTGGGGCGAAGGTTCACTTTCCAACTGGACAACGACCCTAAGCACACAGCCAAGAAAATGCAGGATTGGCATCGGGACAAGTCTCTGACTGTCCATAAGTGGCCCATTCAGAGCCCGGACTTGAACCCGATCCAAAATCTCTGGAGTCACCTGAAAATAGCTGTGCAGCGACACTCCTCATACAACCTGACAGAGCTTAAAAGGATCTGCAGAGAATAATGCTTTTTTAATTTGTCATTATGGGGTATTGTGTGTAGATTGATAAGGAAAACATATTTTTTTATCGATTTTAAAACAAGGTTGTAACGTAACAAAATGTGGTAAAAGTCAAGGGGTCGGAATACTTTCCGAATGCACTGTATGTGGAAATGTAAACAGTGTAGAAATATACTATACTTTATATATAGGAATATAAACATTATGTAGGTTATGGTTACCTAATAGAAGCAGTGTTCCTCATGTAGCCTCAATCTAGCCAATCACTGCGCACATTGGTGTCAGCGTTTGACAGCAGCTTGAGTGGCACCACTCTCTCTCTCTCTTTCTTTCTTTCTTTCGTTCTTTCTCTCACTCAGTCTCTCTATCTCGTTCTGTATCTCTCTGGCTCTGTGTGTGTCTCTGTCTCGTGTGAACCGTATAATGAAATTCATTACTAGTACAGATAGGGAGTAACACCCTTTAAGAGATCGGTGTAGAAAATCAATCACAGGCAGTTGGAGTCTGGAACCTTCCCTGTTGTGCTCTCTCTCTCTTTTCTCTCTCTCTGATGTGGCCCGGCCAGCCACGGTTTTTGTTATAGTCAGAATGGGCGATTTCGTCAGGTGGGGTGATACAATCCGTTGGACGACCTTGGTTGCATCTAATGTGTTTCAGTGGTGCTATCTATACTGAGGTTTACAACAACAAAAAACACAAACAGAAATAGCAAGTGTTTGGGCATCTTTTTGATTTAAGGGAGCGAGGAGGAGTTTTCAGGTTGTGTATCGACGCCTAAATTGATTTCTGATGTTGAAAAATAAATGTTGATACAAGGTCAGTGGTCTGGGTCTGGCTTCATGAAACTAAAGAGAGGGATGGAACCCAAACATTCTGTCTTTTAATTCCAGAGGGACTGTTGAACAGTGTGCACCTATAGTGTGCTATCACAAACTGACATCAAATGTAAATGTGCACATATATTCAGTGTATAAAAGGCAACTTTGACAATAAAGTTAAAGAAAATTACATGTAGCGTTTCTTGTGTTCACTAGCCAGAACCAATATAGTAGGGAAACATATATTAAGGGAACCATACTATACGGGGTCAAATGGACATATTTTATTCTTTGAAGTGGGGATAAAATCTTAGCTTCACTCCTAGAACATTGTAGCCCTAAATATACAGAACTCTATAAAAAATGAATTCTCGTAAGCTGCTCTGAGTAAGGTTAAATCAATAGAATACAGATCAGCCAAACAGCTGGACATAGTCGGCAGACCCAATCTTGCAGTTCTGTCTGACACAATCTCAATGTTTCCCTTACTGGGACTCCAGCACTGAATTACTTGAAGGAGCAAAGGTTGGGTGGTGCCTGAGTCTGAAATAGAAAGAAGTTGGTGAGAACAGAATGAGCGTCAATACCAGGTCTCCCTATATAACATGGTGTCAAACCTTCTAGAATTACAGTTAAACATTTCCCTCAGAGCATCACCACTCGCCCCTTCCGGATCACACCTGGACCACTCCGTTCAATACCTTTCTCTGAAATGCATAGAGGGTTGACATGCAGTGCAACGGTATGCAATTTGCAGTAATGCATACATGAATAAGTATTGACCATTCCTAAGGCCCTAAGAAAATCCAATACATTGACCAGCCTCAGAAACTCTTAGGCTGATTCTCTCCTTGCCTTCAGCCTCAGTGTTGGGAAATCCAGGATATGTTTCAGAGCTATATGACCATGGACCTAGAAGAGTTTGTGTTCCTGTTTTGAGTAATCTCTGCAGTTTCCCACCAATGGAAGGAACCCTTTAGGGACACTACTGTATAGAAATCATTCTCTTGTTTTAAAGGTGCAGTACCTTTACTTCTTTCACTTGGTTTTAAAATGCAGTACTTCTACTACATTTGCTTGGTTTGGATATCTACAGTTTCTCCTCCTTCCTTGACCTCACCTGGTCATTCTTGGATGTTTATTTGTATAGAGTTGTGTTCAGACCTCTGAGAATTTGAGAAAGAATTTGAGCACTTTGCACTTTGTTTATTTGACTGTGAGAAGTTTCTTATATACCATCAGTAGAAGTCCTTGAGAATGAAAACCCTTGAGACAATGACAAGTTTATTTTTTAAGTCCCTCTGCTACTCTGTCTCTCTCTTTCTGTCTCTCTCTCTGTCTCTCTCTCTCTTTCTCTCTTTCTCTTTCTCTCTTTCTCTTTTCTATTTCTTTCTCTCTTTCTCTCTCTCTCTCTCTCGTTCTCTCTACCTTTCTCCCTCTCTCTTTCTCTCTCTCTTACTTACTCTCTCTTCTTTCTCTCTCTCTCTCTCTCTCTCTCTCTCTCTCTCTCTTTCTCTCTCTCTTACTTACTCTCTCTTCTTTCTCTCTCTCTCTCTCTCTCTCTCTCTCTCTCTCTCTCTCTCTCTCTCTCTCTCTCTCTCTCTCTCTCTCTCTCTCTCTCTGTCTCTCCGCAATAGATAATAGCTTGTCAGAGATTGACCCTGCTTTTTAGTAATCTTAAATACTTGAATCAGAATCCCAGTCCTATAATAGTCTAAAGACAAAATAAATTACTTGAAGGGTTCCTCTCTCTGCCTCCTGGGCCTGTCAAAGGACGTTTTCTGGGTCATAGACGTCATTTGTCAGACTCTTCAATCAAATCCCCAGAGTGATTTTTTGTTCAAACTTGAAATGAAGGTTCCTATTCCCTTAACCCAAGTTTGTGGATAAGAGTCCCAGACAAATGATTACAAGAACTCCTCGCTCTTTCAGTTTAGTGCCATTTTGTCTAGGAGGCAGAGAGAGAAAACATGACAGGGCATTAGCCCTCTGTTTTCATTTATAACAAGGTAACTACATTCGAAATAATGCTGAATGTGTAATGGGGTGGCAGGTAGGCTGTCGATATGCCATTGATTGATCCTGTTTAAGTTTTATCATGTTTAATCAGGGATAACTTCACCATTGTCTAGCAATACTGCATGTGTGGGTCATGAAAATGGCACTGAAGATTGGAAGTCTCGACAAACTGCCATGCATAAGGACATCTGCAGGGACAGAGTGTAACACCATGCAAAGGCCTCTGGGTAGGGAGAAGCTAGCAGTACATGGGTACACACTTCCTTGCGGCAAACAGCATGACCATGGATGTCTGTACTCAGCACGACCGTGTACGTCTGTGTGGCAACCACTTAGCTAAACACAGCACGGTATCCTTGTGTCTCAAATAGGCTTAATCAGTATAACCAGGGCTAGGGTATTGTGGATAAAGGGGAAAAGAGAAATTACCGTTTAACTTGCTATAAATTAATATAAAAAGAATAACACTTCTCTCCCTTAGTTTCTTTATCAAAACTATGGCATTGAACTGAATGCGAGGAGTTATTGTGATCAATAGTCAACTCTTATCCACAAATGTGAATCTGTTCCAACATGCTCTTAAGGTCCCCTATAACATAGCTCCACTGCGCTGTCCCTCTGGTGGGTTTACAATTAGCAGGATGACGAGTGAAGACAAACAGACACACTGTTACACACACCGTCCTAATCATCTGGTTTATTTACATTTCATCCATGGCTGCTGATGTAAAATGCCATCCTTCAGCAGAGTCGTTAGTTTATGTGTTGCCTGGAAGCCGGGAGCCTTCCTAGGATTTACACTTCATATTGGTGTGGCCATCTTTTTCCCATCCTGTTATATTTCTCTCACCCCTTCCCCTCGAAACGTGGATCCCTTGTTTGTCTAAATACCGAAGTGGTATTTGTGAAGATCCAAACATTACCTCAGTCGGCAGCCATTATGTATTTGATCATCAGTGTTTTGTCATTGTTTTGCCATCACTCTGTCTTTTTCATCTTGTAATGGCCTTTGTCATCATGCAGGTCTATGATAAAAGTGGTGTGTGTGTGTGTATGCGTGTGTACGTGTGCGCGTGCGTTAGTGTGTGTGTGTGTGTATGCGTGTGTACGTGTGCGCGTGCGTTAGTGTGTGTGTGTGTGTGCACGTGTGTGTGTAATCTCACCGCTTTAGTCTGAATATGCATGAATGTCACAATGTAATGTAGATGCATGTCAATTCCCCCATGTCAAACTCATAAACTGGGATTTATTCAAAGAGAGGCAGAGGATCGTAATATATTCCAATACAGCATAATCACAATGAGCCTCCAGTAGTAATATCCCCTCAGATGTACTGAAGGCATAACAATGGTTAAAATCTACACTCTACCTTGTGTCTGGGGGAAAGAGAGAAAGAAAACATCTGTCAATTCTGATATCAGCCCGTGATTTATATTTGAGCCGTTATTAAACCTCAACCTCCCCTGGAACATATTTCCATTTTGATTTTCCCTTCGATTACTACACTCACACGGACAATCCAAGTACATTGACTCCCAGGCAAACACAGTGTATCCCATACTACATCTGTTGAGCTGTGAATTTACTCAAATCTTCACATGAGTGACGAAGCTTAGACTCCAGTATAATATTCTACCCTGTACCAGCGTAGTAACACAACACCACAACCTGCAGCAGTAGCTAGGTAGGTAGGTAGCTAGGCAGGTAGGTAGCTAGGCAGGTAGGTAGCTAGGCAGGTAGGTAGCTAGGCAGGTAGGTAGCTAGGCAGGTAGGTAGCTAGGCAGGTAGGTAGCTAGGCAGGTAGGTGTGCTGAACAAAATCAAGGCTGAAGTTGAACAACAACTTGAACAACAGAAAGAGGAAATTCTCTCCCGCGAAAAACTATCAAGTGTGTTTCAACACAATGCAGTCTTTTGTTCTAGGCAACAGTAAATGTTGGGATAATGAGATCCCTTGTTTCAAGGAGCGGATTAGGACTTTCTCAGAGTCACAGGAATTGGTGTCAGTGACTCTGATGAGGTCCTAATATGGACACCGTATACAAGGCTGTGTGGATTCTGTTGAGGAGAATAATGTGAAGAAATAGCCGAATAGTTTATCAACATTTTAAGCTTAACGTTCTGATCTGTTGCATCAGCCTCATTGCCTAGTGGTTGTATTAATTTGGGATCTATCACATCCCACAACTGTCCCAGACTATGTTTGGAATATTTATTTCTCACACAGAATAAAATAGGTCAACTTTTGTACTATGGAGGATAGTAGATTGACATAAGCTAGTGCTTTTGCTGTTCGTTAGGCCTACTCATCTTGTTGGCTGATGAAAAGCAAATGTGGACAGTTCTTCCAATAACTCCAACACGGGATTGGATAAGGATGCGCGCAGTTGCGTCCCGTATGCGCCTGTGTTCATGTGTTGCCTGTGAGAAAGACCCGATCACAGTGATGGAGAGCCATGTGAGTGAGAGGAGACGTGCTTAGGAGTGGGAAGCATTTAGGGAGAAGGGCTGCAAAAGAAATGGATTTATTTTAGGGTGCATTATGGCCACACAAAGTGTTATCAAGTGCTTCTCAAATTGTGAATGAGAGACTGATGAAGTGTGTACAGCCTGCGCAAAAAACAAAGCAGAGTTCATTCCGTTCAAGCAACCTTTTTTTCAATTCATCATTAGAGTTACATCATGCAGCCCTAGTTACATCAAAACATATAGCCTAATGTTTGTAGAACAACTAAAGTTACATTAATAACTCTGAATTAAGCATATACAGTGGTTCTTCCTGTAAAAGTTGTGTCATACTGCAGCACACCTTGCGGACTGCCGCAGAATTCTATGGCACATTAGGCTATCAATTTCTAACATTTTTGGCATGCATTTTTCTGGATTCTTTTGTTGTTATTCTGTCTCTCACTGTTCAAATAAACCTACCATTAAAATTATAGACTGATCATTTCTTTGTCAGTGTGCAAACGTACAAAATCAGCAGGGGATCAAATACTTTTTTCCCTCACTGTAATTAGCAGGCAGCGCGTGTGAACTGTCCTGTGGCATAATAATCACATTTTGGAACAGTGAGTGCATTCTGACATCTGACATGCATAAAACTACTCACGCTGGGGCGACCGTTAGAGATATTTGGAACTCACATGTGAAAAGGTTAAAAACATGAATTCACATGTAGAAAATGTATACATTCTTCATAAAACAAGAAGCATAAAAGCATTAACTCATTGCATGGGTTCCTACACGTGATCGGCTGCTATAGCACTGGCTCAGTCTCCTCCCAAGAAACATAGACACTAACAAAACATTCAATAACTAGTGCAGAAAGAAGATTATTCTGAGTGGGTGTAGTCAAAGAAGAGATCTCCAGTAGGTACCAAAACATTTTAAGGCCATTTTCTCAAAAGTGAGGTTACAAGTTTATCCATTTTCAAAGCAGATTTACTTTCCCATTGTTCCTCAAAGGCAGTGTATGATATACCATTTTGTACAGCTATGTGTCTCTGCTATTATCCAATGTAAAAAGTCAAGACAGTCGGTCACAAATGTACATTCATTTTGTTTTCCTCAGTAAACACTGTCGTTAATCAATCACAGTACCTGGGTGTTGTTTTGTGAATGTTGTTGCTGTTTTTTGATGCTGTTTTTTGATGCAGAACTTACCTACTGTATTACATTTTAGTCATTTAGCAGACACTCTTATCCAGAGCAACTTACAGGAGTGAATGCATGCATTTCATACATTTTTCCCCCCCGTACTGGCCCCCCGTGGGAATCAAACCCACAACCCTGGTGTTGCAAACACCATGCTTTACCAACTGAGCTACACAGAACCTGGTCTGTAGCAGGTCTGATTGAATATCTAGAGTGAATTAAATGAATGTCATATGACCTAAACAGGATTTCAGGCAAATGGCAGGACACCCTACCAGACTGTGTTTGTATTGTTATTCTGAATTCCTCCTCTAGTAATTTCAGGGGTGTCTGCACATAGGATCCTCTTTTAATTA
Organism: Salmo trutta; assembly: GCF_901001165.1. Taxonomy (NCBI): domain Eukaryota; kingdom Metazoa; phylum Chordata; class Actinopteri; order Salmoniformes; family Salmonidae; genus Salmo; species Salmo trutta. The sequence continues at coordinate 9,833,367 of NC_042964.1, forward strand.
TGCACATCACATCAGGCGGCTCGTTTTGCTGCCTGTTGATAATTGCTTTGGCACGGCTTGAATTACATTCCTTATTTTACTGTCAAATAAGAACAGAAACACACACAAACGCACATAACACCAAAAAGGAGAGAGCTAAAAGAATGAAAGTTGCCCCACCTGAGCCATGCGTGTGTGTGATGTGTTTGAGAACATGAGAGGTTTTTATCTGTGCTGATCTGTCTGTGACTGGTAAACGCCTAAAGGCAATAGAGAGGGAGGGAGGGAGGGAGGTGTCCTTATCAGGACCTGAGCAGACGGGATGTTTTTCTTAATTTATTTCCACCAGATGGGTAGATCAAGAGTGGCATTTTCATCAGGTGTTATAGATGTGTGTGCATGTGTGTGTGTGTGTGCGTGTGTATGCATGTTTACATGTGCACGCCTGCGGGTTTATATGTGTGTCAGCGCACACCTGTGTGTTTGCGTGTGTGTGCATTTGTGTGTCTGTGTGTACGCCTGTGTGTGTGTGTGTGTGTGTGTGTGTGTGTGTGTGTGTGTGTGTGTGTGTGTGTGTGTGTGTGTGTGTGTGTGTGTGTGTGTGTGTGTGATTGTAAAGGGGGGGAGGTGGAATGTGTTTCTTTAATGTGCTAACAACTCTACTTGGTTTCTCATCAAGAACTTTACAGAGCACACGGACACGAACTCTGGCTACAGAACATCTGTCAGTGAGTCACTCGGAGAGAGACTATTGTTCTGCGCAAGGTGTGTAGGTGTGATCTCTCACTTTTCTCTCTCTCTTTTCACTCTCTTTATGTATACCTCCATCTCTCTCATTTCTCTTCTTTCTTCTTACCTCACGTCTCAACTTTTCTCTCCTTCCTCTCATTCCCATTGCTCCTCTTCCCTCTCTGTTTAGTATCTAACAAGGTTCTACACCATGTCCTCATCATTAACTTACAGTGGCTTGCGAAAGTATTCACCCCCTTGCATTTTTCCTATTTTGTTGCCTTACAACCTGGAATTAAAATAGATTTTTTGGGGGGTTTGTATCATTTGATTTACACAACATGCCTACCACTTTGAAGATGCAAAATATTTTTTATTGTGAAGCACACAAGAAATAGGAAAAAAAAAATAGTTTGTTAGAGCCACCTTTTGCAGGAATTACAGTTGGGGTATGTCTCTATAAGCTTGGCAGATCTAGTCACTTTGATTTTTGCCCATTCTTCAAGGCAAAACTGCTCCAGCTCCTTCAAGTTGGATGGGTTCTGCTGGTGTACAGCAATCTTTAAGTCATACCACAGATTCTCAATTGGATTGAGGTCTGGGCTTTGTCTAGGTCATTCCAAGACATTTAAATGTTTCCCTTTAAACTACTAGAGTGTTGCTTTAGCAGTATGCTTAGGGTCATTGTCCTGCTAGAAGGTGAACCTCTGTCCCAGTCTGAAATCTCTGGAAGACTGAAACATGTTTCCCTCAAGAATTTCCCTGTATTTAGAGCCATCCAACATTCCTTCAATTCTGACCAGTTTCCCAGTCCCTGCCGGTGAAAAACATCCCCACAGCATGATGCTGCCACCATCTGCTTCACTGTGGGGATGGTATTCTCGGGGTGATGCGAGGTGTTGGGTTTGCGCCAGATATGGAATTTTCCTTGATTGCCAAAAAGTTCAATTTTAGTCTCATCTGACCAGAGTACCTTCTTCCATATGTTTGGGGAGTCTCCCACATGCCTTTTGGAAAACACCAAATGTGTTCGCTTATTTTTTTCTTTAAGCAATGGCTTTTTTTCTGGCCACTCTTCCATAAAGCCCAGCTCAGTGGAGTGTACGGCTTAAAGTGGTCTCTGGACAGATACTCCAATCTCCGCTGTGGAGCTTTACAGCTCCTTCAGGGTTATCTTTGGTCTCTTTGTTGCCTCTCTGATTAATGCCCTCCTTGCCTGGTCTGAGAGTTTTGTTGGGTGGCTCTCTCTTGGCAGGTTTGTTGTGGTGCCATATTCTTTCCATTTTTTAGTAATGGATTTAATGTTGCTCTGTGTGATGTTCAAAGTTTTGGATATTTTTTTATAACCCAATCCTGATCTATACTTCTCCACAACTTTGTCCCTGACCTGTTTGGAGAGCTCCTTGGTCTTCATGGTGCCGCTTGCTTGATGGTGCACCTTGCTTAGTGGTGTTGCAGACTCTGGGGCCTTTCAAAACAGGTGTACTATATACTGAGATCATGTGACAGATTTTTGACACTTAGATTGCACACAGGTGGACTTTGTTTACCTAATTATGTGACTTCTGAAAGTAATTAGTTGCACCAGATTTTATTTAGGGGTGTCACAACTTCGGCCGAAGTCGATGCCCCTCCTTGTTCGAGTTTTGCTCGGCGGTCGACGTCACCGGTCTTCTAGCTATCACTCATCCATTTTTCATTATCCATTGGTTTTGTCTTGTTTTCACACACACCTGGTTCCAATCCCATTCATTACCTGTTGTGTATTTAACCCTCTGTTTCCCCTCATGTCCTTGTCCGAGATTGTTTGTATGTTATTTTGTGTCGTGTATTTTGTAGTAGTGTGCTATGGGTATTGTTGCCCATTTTATGTACATTTTGGTTTTGGAGTTCGTTGTTTGTTTATTATTTTATTAAAACAACTCCAGTGATACCAAGTTGGTTTCTCCTGTCCCTGACTTCCCTGCCACCTACACACACGGTGATGACAAGGGGCTTCATAGCAAAGGGGGTGAATATATATGCACGCACCACTTTTCCATTTATTTATTTGAATTTCTTTTTTAAACAAGTAATTTTTTTTTCATTTCATTTCACCAATTTTGACTATTTTGTGTATGTCCATTACATGAAATCCAAATAAAAATCAATTTAAATAACAGATTGTATTGCAACAAAATAGGAAAAATGCCAAGAGGGGATGAATACTTTTGCAAGGCACTATATAGCTCATATCTATGACTGGACAGGCTACACTGTAATGAAATGCAACGGGACATACATGAGAGTCAATGATTTCCATCATGACTGTGGGTTCAGGAGTCTCATAAGATGTCTGTGTCCAGTTGCAGGGGGTCACTTTGAATGTAGAAAATGCTCTGTTGTTAAAATGAATACTTATTTTTGCTCAATGAAGTAATCCAACAAACAGACCCCCTGCAACTGGACACAAGCATTTTATAAGACTCCTGTTTCCGCAAATCGAGGAGGAAGACAATATCGCCAAGCTAAGGCTGGTCTAAAATTCTCTGTGCTACACAAAACAGTACCTATCCTGTAACTTTGTTTAATTCTGGTGTAACAATCTGTAGCTACAGGTCTCTGCACTTTACTACACGTGAGACACACTGAACAGTAACACACTGTTTTTACTGTATTTTTTTGTATGTTATTTTTTACCATATACCATTCTTGTTGAATACTTTTTGAGTTAACATGAAATAGTGTACACAGCTTATATAAATATCTTCTGTGGATGCATAAAGGCAGACAACTTTCAAAGATTGATAGAAAATATCCATATTCTACATGGCCTTATGCTGAGCCACACTGGCTGCGTTTACACTGGCAGACTAATTCTGATATTTTTTCCACTAATTGGTCTTTTTTCAGAACTGATGTGATTGGTCAAAATACCAATTAGTGAAAAAAATATCTTGTGTAAATGCTGCCATAGTTCTTTATCTGGCTTCGGGTAAACTTGCAATGGTGTTTGGCATGGTGGGATGTGAAAGATGAGACGTGCTTGTGGAAAATGGTCTTGTCCTGTTTGCAGTGGGTGGATAAAACTCTGCCAGAAGTGCTGTATGGCTCGTAGACCGTAACCACCAACTGTTGGACCTCTTGCAGAAGATTTGCTGGTACTGCACGTCTCCTGAAACAACACGGTTATGGTCTTAGCATTTTACACTTTTTTTGTGGAAGAGACGTAGGGCAACACACCTTTGTTGGTAAAGGTATCAACCAATTGGGAACTTAGTGTTTAGAGACAGACTAGTGTATTGTTTAGGGACAATGAGGGACATTGGGAGCTGCTTTTGAAAGGAAAGATCAGTCAACATCTGGGGGGCGGCAGAAGGTGTCAACAGTCTTAGGAGGGCAGTTCTTACACAGTATGGGAGATTGAGGGGAAATCACACCTTTAAATCACTAATACACAACAATACATTTACTGTCTCTAAGCACAATCCTGTACAACCATAAACCCCTTCCTCATCTCAATGACCTGTCTGTAAACCTCCCCCAGCCCACTGACTTTGACAAATCATTCTTGTCATAGTAGCCCTTTGGCAAGTTTTTGTTTTGTACACGTGTCTTTGCCTTGTGTTTTGAGAATCTGCAGAGAGAAGAATGAGGTGGTTGTGTCATTACTGTTGTAGTCATGACTTTATACCTTTCAGTGTCACTTGCTGGTTTTTGTTCCACAATCTTGTTGTGCTCCATAGCCGCAAGGTATGTCCTCTCATGCTTGTGTACTCAAAGGTCCGCCGTTTTGGGGTATTTTTTTTGCAGGGCACTGTGGAAGGACTCCAGATAACCCAAGTTTTACAAAGAGAAAACGTATGAGAAAAGAGGTAGACTAAATTGATGACATGGTCTGGTCAGACCTCTGTGGTCCTCATCTAACCAGCTGTAACCCCATAACACAAACACTACCCAATTCATGTTTATGCCATGCTTACTGTAACTTGAGCTATTTTAGCCATCAGCTAGTACATATTTTTGGCAATTTACATTCACCTTGTGCAGAGCTTGGAATTGGAAACACATGCTGGTGGAATCAGATTCTGTACCACCTACAGCAAAACAAACAACAATACACAAATAAACCACCCCACTAATTGTATTGATCACTATTAGACTTAGCACACCTAACATGGACATTTCAATATTGTCAGCTTGCTGTTAGTTAGAGAACCTATTTACCAACCATAAACAATTTATACACATTCATCATTGCTTCCAACACACACAGAGTGAATTAGCTATATAGACAATTCTATTTTTAGTAACAGAGTGTTTTCCCGACAAGGGGTGGAATACATTGGCTACCAGATTGAGCTACTCTTATTTGCTAATGTTGGCTAGCTTACATTAGCTAACGTTAGTCAAACAAACAAACATGTTTACTCTGCTAAAGGTACCAGTCTAGCAGTGACTACCATGGCATAGGCAAAAGTGATTAACAGTGTGTGTCCAAAAGATAGCTAGCTAGTTATATGATTTAGCTGATGGCTTTTAGAGTTCAATACAAGACTGTAATGCTAGCTAGCTAATTTACTTAGTCCAGCTAGGCTAGCATTCTAGCTGACATTACATTACCTCTTATCAAGAATCTTCCATTTTGTTGTGAAGGAAAAAAACGATGGTATCGCATCACTTCTCAGCTGTTGTCTAAATGGATTCCACATCAGTTCAGCCTGAAAATTCCTCTGATAACCTTTGGGAACCGAAAGCATCCTTCTTGATAGTCGCAAGCCACTGGCAGCATCAGGGTAACCCTCTGGTAGGTAGAACGATGAAAGATAACTCATTTTCATGCTTGTTTGTAATTAGCACAAACAGATACAGAACACCACACAAACGGTAGTGAAAAACAAACATAATCCCTAGAGAAGTTCTGAGGTGACTTTGTGTTGGTCGTTCGAAATAAACAATGCAATCCACATTTGTGGGCACGCCCCTTCTACCTAGCGGGGTGGTATCTGCATTCCCTATAACTTTGTGGTTCACTATGAGCAGCCGAACACACAGGAAGTCCAAAGTTCCCCATTCGTCCAGTGAAATGAAAAGGCACTCGTTCTAGGTTGTGGTTTGTATAATTTATATCTTTATGACTATATGCTGTGTCAGAGCCAGGGTGACATTTCCCTTTAAGGGAGGCGGTGGTCTAGCAGCAATAACGTCTCTCTGCCATTCTCTCTCCAATTACTCCCTCCTTTCTTCCATCTTTTCACACTTGAGATTTCTCACTCATTTCCTAATTAGCCTAATGGTGTGAGAGGAGATGAGATGCACACCTCTCCAGACCTGATGAAGAGGAGGGGAGGACAGGGAGAGGGGGAGAAGGGGATTGAGGAGAGGGAGGGAGAGGGAGGGTGGGGGAGGGAGGGAGGAGAAGGGGTGTGAGGAGAGGAGGGAGGAGAAAAGGAGGGAGGGGAGGGAGAAGAAGGGGAGTGAGGAGAGGCGGAGGGAGGGGTGTGGAGGGAGAGGAAATGGAGGGGGGAGAGGGGGAGGGAGGGAGGAGAAAAGGAGAGAGGAGAGGGGAGGGGGATGGAGGGAGGGAGGGAGGGAGGGAGGAGAAAGGGAGGGAGGAGGGAGGGAGGAGAAGGGGAGTGAGGAGAAGGGGAGGAAGGGAGGAAGGGGGAGGGAGGGAGGGAGGAGAAAGGGAGGGAGGAGAAGGGGAGTGAGGAGAGGGGGAGGGAGGGGAAAGGGAAGGAGGAAACTGACTTGCCTTAAAACGTCTCTGGGATAGGGGTCCCGATAGCGGGACAACTTCTGGTGAAACTGGAGGGCGCGCAATTCAAATAAATAATAAAAAATTATGGATATTAAACATGTAGGTACGTACCAGTGTCTTATATCGGTTGAAAGCTTAAATTCTTGTTAATCTAACTGCACTGGACACAGACATCTTATGAGACTCCTGAACCCACAGTCATGATGGAAACAGTAGCCATCATAGCGAAAGCATGCCATGCGATTGTTTGAGGACGGCGCCCCACATCAAAATATTTTTCCATCGACACATGTTTCATAAATTCAGAAATAGCGATTAAATATTCACTTACTTTTTGAAAATCTTCCTCTGATTTGTCATCCAAAGGGTCCCAGCTATAACATCTAGTGTCGTTTTGTTAGATAAAATCCTTCTTTATATCCCAAAAAGTCTGTTTAGTTGGCGCCATCGATTTTAGTAATCCACTCGTTCAACTTGCAGAGAAAGGAATCCAAAAATCTAACTCTAAACTTTGTTAAAACATGTCAAAATACGTTTCTATTGACTCCTCAGATACCCTAAAATGTAATCAAACTATAATATTTAATACGGAAAGAAGTATGTTCAATAAGAAACCGATATTAGCAGGTGCATCTTGTATTCCTCGCGCGCCCAAACACGAATTTGCAATAGTGTGTCCCAGTACTAAAACTCATATTTCTTACTCGTTTTGGAAGAAACAAGCCTGAAATCTTGAACATAGAGTGCTGACATCCTGTGGAAGCCATAGGAATTGCATACTGGGAGCTACATTTTATTATTTCCCTATACCTTCCATTGTAAGAGCACAGGCTCTCAAAAAAAACATTCCGGTTGGTTTTTCTTAGAATTTTCTCCTACCATCTCTATTGTGTTATAGTCTCTTACATTATTTTAACATTTCAACAAACTTCAAAGTGTTTTCTTTCCAATGATACCATTTATATGCATATCCTGTCTTCAGAGCCTGAGCAAATGGCAGTTTACTTTCGGCACGTCAGTCAGGCAGAAATTGAGAAAGTACTTCTACTTCTTTCTACACAGCTGAGGTGATAAGGAGTCTATGTGTACGTCCCAAATGACACCACATTGCCTATTTAGTGCACTGCTTTTGACGTATAGGGCGCTGGTCAAATTTAGTGCACTGCATAGGGAATGTGGTGCCAGTTGGGACACATACAAGGAGTCTGCGAATACCTGGTCATTGCCACAGGAAGTATGCCCTGATGATGGAATCAATTGGTTTTGAGAGATCGGGGGAGGGGATGTTGTGATGTTGCAATACAATTATCAGACTTACCAGATTCAATTGTCACTTTTACCACTTGTGCTTATGTCATGTTTTTGTAAACAAACGAATGCCCGCTAAAACACACAAAACTGTCTACATGTGAACGGAGTCCACAGTATTTGGTGTTCAACTATCCTGTAACTGGATCTGACCATGGGAAAAGGTATATTTTCCATGTTACTGGGTAAATACAACATTTTGGGTTTAACCTAAGACCACGTTTTAGGTACACATGTAGACACTTGATGCCTTTGGATGACAGACTTACACAGAGTACCACCCCAATAGATACCATACTTGTAGAGAAAAGCCTTGAGATCATAGACCTTGGCTTGGTCTCTGTGATCCACATACACAGAACGGGTGCTGTAAGATCACAGCTCTACCATTGGCCTGTGAGGGTCTGGCACTGTGTTGGTGTCTTTAGATCACAGACCTGGGTTTGATCCCCCCTCCCTGTTCACCCCTTCTCCCACTACAGGGGGGTGAGTGTTCACTAGCACTCCCACAGGCCCGTCTCTGTAGGGAGAGTAGACACATGATGCATCCCAAATGGCACCGTATTCCATATATAGGACACTACTTTTAACCAGGGCCTTTAAGGCTCTTGACAAAGGTAGTGCACTATGTAGGGAATAGGGTGCCATTTAGAACTCAAGACCTTGGTCAAAAGTAGTGCACTATGTAGGGAATAGGGTGCCATTTGGGACGCACAACAACACAAAAATAGGTCTATACTATCTACAGTTCAGACAGATAGAACACTGTTACACTGGATCTGATGGACACAGTCTGCAGCTTTCAGGGTCACCAAAGAACAAGGAGAATACAGATGTCAAAGAACAAAATGGCACCTAAGGCATGTGGGCAAACATATCAAGAGACAGAGGAACGAGATTCAAGGTAACTTCTGATTGCACTCACTTTGACAGTCCCTAAAACAAGCGGACAAACTGGACACACAAAGCTTTAAGGTGATGGGAAAAGAGAGGTGAGGAAGGGAGGGTGGTGAGATAGAGGGTTGCTAGAGGGAGGATATCAATCAATCAATCAAATGTATTTATAAAGCCCTTTTTACATCAGCAGATGTCACAAAGTGCTTATACAGAAACCCAGCCTAAAACCCCAAACAGCAAGCAACGCAGATTTAGAAGCATATGCCTTGGCGTCAATTATACATGTAAATCACTGCAGTGGGGGGTTGTGATTGGGCAGGGACCCTCAAGCCCCTGCCCCCTTGTCCTTTTCAGACACCTCTTAGCCTGTCAGTCAAGGGGACATTCTGTAGACAGTCTGGACAATCCGTCACCTCCTCCCCCTCTCCACAAATGGCAGCCATCTTTGAAACAACATCACAGTACAGCTCAGAAAAGCACAAGCAAAGCATTGTAGGAAGGTGAACAGTAAACAAGCAGTGTTGTTTGTTACCCGACTTGTTCAAGCTCTCAGGGTTAAAGGTGTAACAACAAGTTAGGCGAGAAGAAGCGAGGAAAACACTTGAAACGACTGACAAAACTTTGTAGAAAGGGAATAATTTATTCATGCCATCAGGAAGAGTAGCTGTATTGAGCTGCACTTCTGAGTGGAGCTCTATGATGAACTGGAATACATGTTTGTTTTAGATCACCCCTGACATGGCAGGTAGTGGGATTGGAGACAAGATGACACTCATCACCAGGAAGGACCTTGCTTCCACTTTCAGTGACAATATAATGCTCCTTAGATTAGCACCTCCCACTGTGCACTATCAAAGCTTGTGATTGTGCTGGACGGGGGGGATGCGAAATCGACTGATTTCCAGTTTTATATTTTGTTTGATTTCAGTTTGTTTTAGGCTTTTGAGCGTTCTATTTTCCTCCAGAGCTTGACCTCCAATGTTGTATTTAGGTTTCATTTGATTTTGATTGAGGTTTTTCAGCCTTCTTCATTTCCTTCTGTCTCACAGCTGTTCCAGCATTCTGTTATCAAAAAAAGACAGATCTCAAATGGTGTGTTTATATTTACAGTGTATTCATTTACATTTACTTTACATTTACGTCATTTAGCAGACGCTCTTATCCAGAGCGACTTACAGAAAGTATTCCTTTTTGTTACGTTACAGATTTATTCAAATATATATATATTTTTAAATCACCTCATCAATCTACACACAATACCCCATAATGACAAAGAAAAACTGGTTTTGAGAAATATTAGCAAATTTATTAAAAATAAGAAACTGAAATTGAACATTGCTTAGTACAACATTGCTTAGTTGTCCTCTGATTCAGAGGGGTTGGGTTAAATGCGGAAGACACATTTCAGTTGAATACATTCATTTGGACAACTGACTAGGTATCCCCCTTTCCCTTTGCCCCAGTCTGATGTCCTGAGCACTCTGGAGCAAGTTTTCATCTAGAATCTCTCTATACTTTGCTCCGCTCATCTTTCCCTCGATCCTGACTAGTCTCCCAGTCCCTGCCGCTGAAAAACATCCCCACAGCATGATGCTGCCACCGCCATGCTTCACCGTAGGGATGGTGCCAGGTTTCCTCCAGATGTGACTCTTCGCATTGAGGCCAAAGAGTTCAATCTTGTTTCATCAGACCAGAGAATCTTCTTTCTCACTGTCTGAGAGTCCTTTTGGTGGCTTTTTGGCAAACTCCAAGAAGGTTGTCATGTGCCTTTTACTGAGGAATGGCTTCCATCTAGCCACTCTACCATAAAGGCCTGATTGGTGGAGTGCTGCAGAGATGGTTGTCCTTCTGGGAGGTTCTCCCATATCCACAGAGGAAGGCTGGAGCTCTGTCAGAGTGACCATCAGTTCTTGGTCACCTCTCTGACCAAGGCCCTTCTCCCCCGATTGCTCAGTTTGGCCGAGCGGCCAGCTCTAGGAAGAGTCTTGGTGGTTCCGAATTTTTTCCATTTAAGAATGATGGAGGCCACTGTGTTCTTGGAAACCTTCATTGCTGCAGAAATGTTTTGGTACCCTTCTCCAGATCTGTGCCTCGAGACAATCTTGTCTCGGGTCTCTACGGACAATTCCTTCGACCTCATGGCTTGGTTTTTGCTCTGGCATGCCCTGTCAACTGTGGGACCTTATTTACATGTACATAATTATTATTTTATTTTTTTAAATATAGACAGGTGTGTGCCTTTCCAAATAATTCACACAGGTGGACTGCAATCATGTTATGGAAACATCCCAAAGATCATCAATGGAAACAGGGTGCACCTGAACTCAATTTCGAGGTCTCACAGCAAAGGGTCTGAATACTTGTGTAAATAAGGTATTTCTGTTTTTTATTTGTAATACATTTCCAAAAATGTCCAAAAACCTGTTTTCACATTGTCATTGTGTGGTATTGTGTGTAGATTGAGGAGGATTTTAATTGATTTAATCAATTTTAGAATAAGGCTGTCACGTAACAAAATGTTGAAAAAGTCAAGGGGTCTGAATACTTTCCGAATGCACTGTATTTTTGGTTTACTTTAGGTGTTTTACCTTTTCTCATGGTACGACTCTGTTGTTGAAATAGAGAGGATCTGAGCTGCAGGCTGAGCTGCTGAGAGATGAAAGGTACTTTTATGGGCCATTAGGAGAACAGACATAGCTTCAATTATGCATCACTCACAATCACAATGGAGAAAAACACAGTGGCTACAGACATGACAGACTAGAAGATGGCTCCTGTCATGAGTTGACATTTGTGTATGTGTGCATGGGTGTGTGGTGGGAAGGGCGTGTGTGTGTGTGTGTGTGTGTGTGTGTGTGTGTGTGTGTGTGTGTGTGTGTGTGTGTGTGTGTGTGTGTGTGTGTGTGGTGGGGAGGGTGTGTGTGAGCAGTGAGGAGGCTGTGTGTGTGGTGGGGAGTGTGTGTGTGTTTGTGTGTGTATCTGACTGCCTGCACGAATATGTGATGTGTGCATGTGTTACTGATTACTGCGTCTGCATGTGTGCATGTGTGCATGTGTGCGGGTGCGTGTGTGTGGGATGTGTCTGGTTCTCGGCCGCCTGTTGTGTTCTCTTTGATATCCCGGGGAGTTGGCAGTTTTGTTCCTCTCCGTTTTTTTTTTGGAGGACCGTGAGTGACAGGCAGGACGGGAGTCGAGGGGAGGAGGGCTGAAGAGGAGAGGAGACAGGAGGGAAGGCGGTATGAGTCAGGAACAAATGCCCAGCACTCGCCGTCTGACAAACTCCATCACTGTGGCTTGATGGGAAGAGACAGGCTGTGTCAGAACACAGGAGCTGCAGTTTCATCATCCAGGTCAGAATGAGAATTAAAGTGGAAAGTCGCCATATTAGTGGAAATAAAGTGGAAAGTCGCCATGGAAAGTCGCCATATTAGGACAGTGCTACGTGCTTCAGGAGGCTGGTGAAGGGAGGACGGCTCATAATAATGGCTGGAGTGAATGAAACAGTATCGTACACAAGGAAACCATGTCAATACCATTCCATTCATTCAATTTCAGTCATTACTATGAGCCCGTTCTCCTCGATTAAGGTGCCACCAGCCGCCTGTGTTATGTACATACACTGTACTTCACATTGTGGGCCAGAACAACACAGAACAGATCAGAGTTCGGAGACATGGAGGTCCCTATTCAATCCAAACTACAATCCAAACTCCAATACATAAAATGGAGTTTAAGTGCATTTTTAATTCACTTCAAATGTTTATACTGATCACACAGCTGCTTCAGAAAGTATTCACACCCCTTGACTTATTCCACATGTTGTTGTGTTACAGCCTGAATTAAAAAAGGGATTAAATAGATGTTTTTTATGTCACACAATTCAGATTCTTATACTGATCACATTTATAAAATGGCCATTGTTGTAAGAGACATTTAGATCTGTCTTCTCCATAGACTATTACAATTATGGAATTTTGGAACCACAACTATTAACTGTCGACTGACATTAGTGAAAGGTGAATGTATCATATGCCATGAAGTCTGTCTGCCATCTTCTTCCATGATTAAGAGATATGTATAAAGCCATGGTCTGTTGGCCCAGTCTAGCCAAGTGTGCCTGTACTTCCTGCTGGAAAGGAAGTGACCATTGCCCTGTAGCCCCAGCCCAATGGGAGTGGGACCTGAATAAGTGAGTGGGTCATCTAGGGGAAGTGTTGTAGGGGGTTATAGTTCAGAATAGAATAGACCTGTGTTCAAATAGTATTTGATGTCTTTCAATCATGTCAGCTGCTATTGATAGGTTGCCCGGCTAAATGGAACCAAATGGAGCACAAAATTGAGTACAAAAGTACAAAACCATATCTATCTGGCACTCAAGGCTCAATCAAAATTCTCCAAAATATTTGAAAGATAATAAACACTAATTGAACCCAGATCTGGTACCGGAGCTAGTGTATGTGTGTATGTGTACATGACCTAATTTCACTCTTTCTATTTCCTCACATAACCAGTTATTTTCCCATATAAATGTAACTGAATTAAACCCAGATGCTCTCCTAGGTGTATAAAGAACGGTAAGCTGTACACCTTGATGTCTCGGTGAGTGAAAAGTTAGACACACATAATTCACAGTGGTTGGTATTTGTTCTAACTTTAAAATGCAAAGAAACAATGTTTGTCTCAATAGTAATTCTGGGGCCTCAAAAGTTTTAAAAGGTAAACACTCAGAAGAAAAAGTGGAGAGATTAATCAATTATTAATTTCTTTGTTTGTTTGTTTGTTTTTCCAAGTTTCTCATTTGCCAGCTTGATAATTTTGGTGTTTTAATCACAGCGCCGACGGCAGGTATTAACAATGAGATTGTTTAATTTCTAATATCCATTTGGGAAAAATACTGCTTTCTATTGCTTTTCTTTTATACTTGTTTGTAAGGAGGCCTTCCGACGTAGATATGTAATAGAATTACATCCCATGTTTTATGAAGAGATGACGGAATGACCATGACTCAGGCCCACACGGAATCCGCGCACACAGTTCTGAAAATCGGCGGAATATCAAATAGAACGCGTAAGATTCTAGAGCTAAAAATACACTGCCAGCTGATCGAAAAGTTGACTAAAATTGACTTGTTGCTGAATTTACATTTTCATTTCATTTGCATGTATTTCAATCACCCAAAAGTGTAGCCAGAGGTTTCCCACCCTCCCAACCGTAGCCCCTTCCCTGTGTGAGTGGTCCAGACAGCTCAGTGAGTGAATGGCAGCTGTCTGAGGAGCGAAGTAATGCTATCTAGCTACAAATGCCCAGAATCACCACAGCAGAGGAGCTCAGTAGTAAACACCTGGCGAAAGGAATAACAGCCAGGGACAGGGCTGTGTGTGTGTGTGTGTGTGTGTGTGTGTGTGTGTGTGTGTGTGTGTGTGTGTGTGTGTGTGTGTGTGTGTGTGTGTGTGTGTGTGTGGGTATGTGTGTGTGTGTGTGTGTGTGTGTGTGTGGGTATGTGTGTGTGTGTGTGTGTGTGTGTGTGTGTGTGTGTGTGGGTATGTGTGTGTGTGTGTGTGTGTGTGTGTGTGTGTGTGTGTGTGTGTGTGTGTGTGTGTGTGTGTGTGTGTGGGTATGTGTGTGTGTGTGTGTGTGTGTGTGTGTGTGTGTGTGTGTGTGTGTGTGTGTGTGTGTGTGTGTGTGTCACTTCAGGAGAGAGAGTGCTTAGCTTCAAAGCTTGAGATCCATTGTAAGGCCCAACCTGTGAAAACTTCATTTTCTACATTTAACATTGTTCTTTATTTTCTGCATTTTTTTCAGCCCAAACAAGAACACAGACACTTGTTAGGATTCTAGAGCTAAATGTATAGATGGATTCATCAATGTATTATTTGCATTTATATGCCTTTGCACTTTGTTGATAACGCTCTATTTATTTATATATCATATTGTTCCATAAGGACATGTTTACAATAAAAGGTTCATGAAGGTTGAGTCTGGGTCGAGGTTATTTTTAACTGTAGAAGGAAAACAGTAGGTTCATTGTCATCTACTAGACAGAATTAAGCATTTATGTACATAAAACCATGTTCCCAATGTTATTGAATAAGGTTAGATTTTCAGCAGAATTCACGGTAGAAAATAGAAGCAATCCCTGCACATTCTGTTTGGGTTTGCTCATGAGTACCAGCGAAACCATAGTCATGCTCCGAATACAAAGATAAAAATGTCATTTTGTGAACCTTTGAAGAGACAATTTTACTGCTTACAGATTTAGATAAACAGAACATTTTGAAGACAGGAACACTAAACCTAAAAGAGGTGAGTGAAATCAACAGAACAACAACAACAAAACAACATAAACAGCTCAAATTCCAACCCTAGAAGTTGTTTTATCCAATTACCTTACTGACAGTAGATAGAGCCTAGAAGAGATGACATTACGTGCTTCACTTTCCTTCCATAGCTTTATGGAGAGGAGTATGGATAACCCAGGGACCATCTTCTCCCTCTGTCTACTCTCTTTCACCTCCTCGCTTCTCTTTGTCTTTCTTCCCTTCTCTTTCTCTCACTTCCCCCTCTGTCTCTGTCTGTCTCTCTCTCTATGCCTCTCTGTCCGTCTCCCTGCCTCTGTCTCTCTGTCTCCCTGCCTCTGTCTCTGTCTCTGTCTCTGTCTCTGTCTCTGTCTCTCTCTCTCTCTGCCTCTGTCTAGCTCTCTCAATCTCTCTCTGCCTCTCTGTCTCTGTCTCTGTCTCTCTCTGTCTCTGTCTCTGTCTCTCTCTGCCTCTGTCTAGCTCTCTCAATCTCTCTCTGTCTCTCTGTCTCTGTCTTTGTCTCTCTCTATCTTTCTCTCTGTGTCTCTGTCTCGGTCTCTCTGTCTCTGTCTTTCTATCTCTGTCTCTCTGTCTTTGTCTCTATCTTTCTCTCTGTGTGTCTCTGTCTCGGTCTCTGTCTCGCTGTCTCTCGGTCTTTGTCGTTGTCTCTCTCTCTCTCTGCCTCCGTCTCTCTCTATTTCTCCCTCTCGCTCACCCCTCCCTCTCTGTCTGTCTCTCTCTCTTCTCCCTCTCCCATAGGAGCTACCTCTAGGAAACCCTTACATCAAGTGAAGATATTTGAACAGATTCGAGACACGTTCTCCGACACCTCTCCAGTGTGGGCTCACTCTGGTACAATTAGCCCATTAAAAGGAAAGCGTCTCCGACAGCCACAGTACAGACACTAAGCGGTGAACACACACACATCCAGCCACGGTGTGTGTCGCTGACAGACAGACAGGGATGTACAAGTACAAGCCTCTGGTTTAGAGTGGGGGCACTCAAGCAGCTGGTTCCTTGTGGAGTGTGTGTGTGTGTGTGTGTGTGTGTGTGTGTGTGTGTGTGTGTGTGTGTGTGTGTGTGTGTGTGTGTGTGTGTGTGTGTGTGTGTGTGTGTGTGTGTGTGTGTGTGCATATGTGTGTCAGAGATAGATATAATGAGAGAGAGAGAGAGAGAGAGAGAGAGAGAGAGAGAGAGAGAGAGAGAGAGAAAGAGAGAGAGAGAGGGGGGAGAGAGAGATAGACTGTTGTCATGTGTGTGGTTGGGTTTATATATATTGGACTGTGTGTGGGTTAATATATATTGGACTGTGTGTGGGTTTATATATAGTGGACTGTGTGTGGGTTTATATATAGTGGACTGTGAGTGGCTGGGTTTATATATAGTGGACTGTGTGTGGGTTTATATATAGTGGACTGTGTGTGGGTTTATATATATTGGACTGTGTGTGGGTTTATATATAGTGGACTGTGTGTGGGTTTATATATAGTGGACTGTGAGTGGCTGGGTTTATATATAGTGGACTGTGTGTGGGTTTATATATAGTGGACTGTGTGTGGGTTTATATATAGTGGACTGTGTGTGGGTTTATATATAGTGGACTGTGTGTGGGTTTATTTATAGTGGACTGTGTGTGGGTTTATATATAGTGGACTGTGTGTGGGTTTATATATAGTGGACTGTGTGTGGGTTTATATATAGAGGACTGTGAGTGGTTGGGTTTATATATAGTGGACTGTGTGTGGGTTTATATATAGTGGACTGTGTGTGGGTTTATATATAGAGGACTGTGAGTGGTTGGGTTTATATATAGTGGACTGTGTGTGGGTTTATATATAGTGGACTGTGTGTGGGTTTATATATAGAGGACTGTGTGTGGGTTTATATATAGTGGACTGTCTGTGGGTTTATATATAGTGGACTGTGTGTGGGTTTATATATAGAGGACTGTGTGTGGGTTTATATATAGTGGACTGTGTGTGGGTTTATATATAGTGGACTGTGTGTGGGTTTATATATAGTGGACTGTGAGTGGTTGGGTTTATATATAGTGGACTGTGTGTGGGTTTATATATAGTGGACTGTGAGTGGGTTTATATATATTGGACTGTGTGTGGGTTTATATATAGTGGACTGTGTGTGGGTTTATATATAGTGGACTGTGTGTGGGTTTATATATAGTGAACTGTGTGTGGGTTTATATATAGAGGACTGTGTGTGGGTTTATATATAGAGGACTGTGTGTGGGTTTATATATAGAGGACTGTGTGTGGGTTTATATATAGTGGACTGTGTGTTGGTTTATATATAGAGGACTGTGTGTGGGTTTATATATAGAGGACTGTGTGTGGGTTTATATATAGTGGACTGTGTGTGGGTTTATATATAGTGGACTGTGTGTGGGTTTATATATAGTGGACTGTGTGTGGGTTTATATATAGTGGACTGTGTGTGGGTTTATATATATAGTGGACTGTGAGTGGGTTTATATATAGTGGACTGTGTGTGGGTTTATATATAGTGGACTGTGAGTGGGTTTATATATAGTGGACTGTGTGTGGGTTTATATATAGTGAACTGTGAGTGGTTGGGTTTATCTATAGTGGACTGTGTGTGGGTTTATATATAGTGGACTGTGTGTGGGTTTATATATAGTGGACTGTGTGCGGGTTTATATATAGAGGACTGTGTGTGGGTTTATATATAGAGGACTGTGTGTGGGTTTATATATAGTGGACTGTGAATGGTTGGGTTTATATATAGTGGACTGTGAGTGGTTGGGTTTATATATAGTGGACTGTGGTTGGGTTTATATATAGTGGACTGTGAGTGGGTTTATATATAGTGGACTGTGAGTGGGTTTATATATAGTGGACTGTGAGTGGTTTTATATATAGTGGATTGTGTGTGGGTTTGTATATAGTGGACTGTGAATGGGTTTATATATAGTGCACTGTGTGTGGGTTTATATATAGTGGACTGTGAGTGGGTTTATATATAGTGGACTGTGTGTGGGTTTATATATAGTGGACTGTGAGTGGGTTTATATATAGTGGACTGTGTGTGGGTTTATACATAGTGGACTGTGTGTGGGTTTATCTATAGTGGACTGTGTGTGGGTTTATATATAGTGGACTGTGTGTGGGTTTATACATAGTGGACTGTGTGTGGGTTTATATATAGTGGACTGTGTGTGGGTTTATATATGGTGGACTGTGTGTGGGTTTATATATAGAGGACTGTGAGTGGTTGGGTTTATATATAGAGGACTGTGTGTGGGTTTATATATAGTGGATTGTGAGTGGGTTTATATATAGAGGACTGTGTGTGGGTTTATATATAGAGGACTGTGTGTGGGTTTATATATAGTGGACTGTGAGTGGTTGGGTTTATATATAAAGGACTGTGTGTGGGTTTATCTATAGTGGACTGTGTGTGGGTTTATATATAGTGGACTGGGTGTGTGTGTGTGTGTGTGTGTGTGTGCGTGTGTGTGTGTGTGTGTGTGTGTGTGTGTGTGTGTGTGTGTGTGTGTGTGTGTGTGTGTGTGTACGTGTGGGTTTATATATAGTGGACTGTGTGTGTGTGGGTTTATATATAGTGGACTGTGTGTGGGTGGGTTTATGTATAGTGGACTGTGTGTGTGTGTGTGTGTGTGTGTGTGTGTGTGTGTGTGTGTGTGTGTGTGTGTGTGTGTGTGTGTGTGTGTGTGTGTGTCTGCGTGTGCGTGCGTACATTCAAGTGCATTTGCCTTTCTATGGATGTATTAGCTGACTAGATTTCAAATTCTGTCACCACTGCTTCCCTGTTGTCCTGACTCTAAAATGCCCTCTATGCCCTCCTCCTCTCTGGTTGACCTCTAGCTCGCGGGACTGCTGAGGGCTGATAGGCTGACTCTCTGGTTGACCTCTAGCTCTTGGGACTGCTGAGGGCTGATAGGCTGATGTACAGCTGATGTGTCCCAAGAGCATTAAACTCCCTTGTGGTTTACGGCTGACTAACTACAGTCTCCAAGGGTGACCAGCCAGAGAGTAGACCCAAGCCATGTGTGCTCATGGATGCCATTTTGTGATCATGGATACCATTCCATAAGGAGCTACTTAGGTCAGACAGAGGTCTTGGCAGAGGTCTTGACAGAGGTCTTGGTTATATGAATAATACATGTCAGTTGCCTCATGGGAAAAATAGTCTGTTTTGTGTCTTTACGGTCTCTCACTATAAACACCACCATGGTTTCTGAAACGTACTGTACTTTACATAACAACATAGACGGATTGATGTGTGTGATTTTACATGGGGTTCGCTATTAAATATGAATGCATTACAAACAGTACTTCATAGAGCAAACAAAACTGTCACTATGAATGCAGACCACATGCCTCTCTTCTGCACTCAGAGATATCAGACGATTACACATTCTATGCTGTCACTCCCGACCCCCCATGGAGAGAGAGAGACAGAGAAACACAAGTCTTTCAGTATCATCACACCCTTAGGAGTAAAAACGTCTCTTGATCTACTTCTAGGAGATATACTGTATTTTTCTACTGAATTATATTTCATTAACTACAGTACATATACAGTTGAAGTCGGAAGTTTACATACAACTTAGTCAAATACATTTAAACTCAATGTTTCACAATTCCTGACATTTAATCCCAGTGAAAATTCCCTGTCTTAGTTCAGTTAGGGTCACCACTTTATTTTAAGAATGTGAAATGTCAGAATAATAATAGAGAGAATGATTTATTTCAGCTTTTATCTCTTTCATCACATTCCCAGTGGATCAGAAGTTTACATACACTCAGTTAGTATTTGGTAGCATTGCCTTTAAATTGTTTAACTTGGGTCAAACGTTTCGGGTAGCCTCCCAGAAGCTTCCCACAATACGTTGGGTGAATTCTGGCCCATTCCTCCTGACAGATCTGGTGTAACTGAATCAGGTTTGTAGGCCTGCTTGCTCGCACACGCTTTTTCAGATATGCCCACACATTTTCTATGGGATTGAGGTCAGGGCTTTGTGATGGCCACTCCAATACCTTGACTTTGTTGTCCTTAAGCCATTTTGCCACAACTTTGGAAGTATGCTTGGGGTCATTGTCCATTTGGAAGACCCATTTGCGACCAAGCTTTAACTTCCTGACTGATGTCTTGAGATGTTGCTTCAATATATCGACATAATTTTCCTACCTCATGATGCCATCTATTTTGTGAAGTGCACCAATCCCTCCTGCAGCAAAGCACCCTCACAACATGATGCTGCCACCCCCAGTGCTTCACGGTTGGGATGGTGTTCTTTGGCTCGCAAGCCTCCCCCTGTTTCCTCCAAACATAACCATGGTCATTATGGCCAAACAGCTCTATTTTTGTTTGATCGGACCAGAGGACATTTCTCCAAATATTACGATCTTTGTCACCATGTGCAGTTGCAAATCGTAGTCTGGCTTTTTTATGGCGGTTTTGGAGCAGTGGCTTCTTCCTTGCTGAGCGGCCTTTCAGGTTATGTCGGTATAGGACTTGTTTTACTGTGGATATAGATACTTTTGTACCTGTTTCATCCAGCATCTTCACAAGGTCCTTTGCTGTTGTTCTGGGATTGATTTGCATTTTTCGCACCAAAGTACGTTCATCTCTAGGAGACAGAACGCGTCTCCTTCCTGAGAGGTATGACGGCTGCGTGATCCCATGGTGTTTATACTTGCGTAATATTGTTTGTACAGATGAACATGGTACCTTCAGGCCTTTGGAAATTGCTCCCAAGGATGAACCAGACTTGTGGAGGTCTATACATTTTTTTGGCTGAGGTCTTGGCTGATTTATTTTGATTTTCCCATGATATCAAGCAAAGAGGCACTGAGTTTGAAGCTAGGCTTTGAAATACATCCACAGGTACACCTCCAATTGACTCAAATGATGTCAATTAGAAGCTTCTAAAGCCATGACATCATTTTCTGGAATTTTCCAAGCTGTTTAAAGGCACAGTCAACTTAGTTTATGTAAACTTCTGACCCACTGGAATTGTGATACAGTGAATTATAAGTGAAATAATCTGTCTGTAAACAATTGTTGGAAAAATTACTTGTGTCATGCACAAAGTAGATGTCCTAACCAACTTGCCAAAACTATAGTTTGTTAACAAGAAATTTGTGGAGTGGTTGAAAAACGAGTTTTAATGACTCCAACCTAAGTGTATGTAAGCTTCCGACTTCAACTGTACATACATACATACTATGCTAATAAGGGTGGCAGGTAGCCTAGTGGCTAGAGTGTTGGGCCGGTAACCGAAAGGTTGCTAGATCGAATTCCTAAGGTAAAGATCTGTCGATATGCCCCTGAAAAAGGCAGTTAACCCAGTGTTCCTAGATTGTCACTGTAAATAAGAATTTGTTCTTAACTGACTTGCCTAGTTAAATAAAGGTAAAATATATTGGTTCCCATTACATGGGAACTTGACAAGATCAGACAGGTCAAGTCAAATATCATGTTTATTTTTTAACCTTTATATAACTATGTGGTGTATGACAATTATTTTCATACACTACAGTACAAGCTAATACAAAAAGGATAATGTTACACTATTTCTGTAAATGCATTCACTTGGTATTAGACGATTGAACCCATTCAATAGTATTAGACTGTTTCTATGGTAATATTTTCCACAGCTCAGATTAAAACCCAATTTCTCCAGTAGAGTTCATTACCTGCGTCTACATTCCACTGTGAAATCAAATTCTCTCCACTGGTCAGGTAGCCATGTTCTCTCTACTACTGGACGAGGGCCAAGAATAGCAGACAGGGTCACAGGGTGTGTGTGTGTGTGTGTGTGTGTGTGTGTGTGTGTGTGTGTGTGTGTGTGTGTGTGTGTGTGTGTGTGTGTGTGTGTGTGTGTGTTTGCAAGCGCATGTGTGTCGGTGTGTGTATATGTGTCTGTATGTGTGTATGCATGCATATGTCTGCATGAATGTTTGTAGCAGCCCAAAAAATACCACATGAATAATGCATCAACATCTCCTCTCTAACTAACCCTCCTACCTCAGCTAAGAAAAGCAATTTTTATCTCTCTCTCTCTCTCTCTCCTGATCTTAGCCCTTTTTCTCTAATAGCTTCAATTAGACAAGGACCATACTATATGGTTTACAGGAAGTTCAGCTCTCCTCTCAACCCCTTCCCCCCTCGGTCCCTAAAGAACATTGATTTCTCTGACCTATGTTAGACTCTGCTGTGAATGTTCTTCCTCATCTGCCTGGGGTTCACTAGCGGGTCCATGCTCTGGTGCTCACCTCATTTCCCAGGGTACAACAGCAGGGCCTATTAACTCTAGCTGGCACCGCGAACGTGCAGCTGAATAACCAGACTGGAGGGAATAGGTTTCCCTGCTTTACTAAGGTTCCACTAACTGGTCAAGCGGGTTACCATAACCGGTCAGTGTGCCGTAGAAAGAGCATTTTAGGCAAGGCTGTGTCCTCAAATTAAATCGTATTACGGATTACTGTAATAACTCTAAAGGAGTTGAAACAATATTGGTTAGCATTACATAAATAGGGGCTTGACAAGATCAGACAGATAACACAAGTCAAATATCATGCATGTGGTGTATGGCAATTATTTTCATACACTGCAGAGTAATACAAAAGGGATAAGATTACACTATTTCTGGAAAATGCATTCACTTGGTATTAGACGATTGAACCCATTCAATAGAATTAAACTATTTGTATGGTAATGTTGCCACAGCTCAGATTCTTGATTAATCCAAATTATTTCAGTAGAGTTCATTACCTGGGTCTACATTCCACTGTGAAATCATGTTATTTTGTCAATGGTGTGCGTACTGGGAGCGGAGTCAGGTGCAGGAGAGCAGAGAGTTGTGAACAGGCGCACACTTTATTTAGGCAGGAGAAACCAACAGGCCACTGCGTCGAAACCTCCAGCCAATTGGCAAAAGTGCAAAACTCGCAAACAGTCACCTCGTGATAAAACACGGAATAAACGAGCACCAGTCTAGCGCGTCACAATTTCACACAAGGACATGAGGGGGAACAGAGGAATAAATACATGTAGTGTGATTGGGGAATGAAAACAGGGAACGAAAGAAAACAAATGGATAAATGAAAAATGGAGCGGCGATGGCTAGGAAGCCGGTGATGTCGACCGCCGAACGCCGCCCGAACAAGGAGAAGAGCCGACTTCGGCGGAAGTCGTGACAGTACCCACCCTTGACGCGAGGCTCCAGCGGCGCGCCGACACCGGCTTCGGGGGTGACCCGGAGGGCGAGGCGCAGGGCGATCCAGCCAGCGACGGTGGAACTCCCGCAGCAGTTCAGGGTCCAATACATCAGGGTCCAACACGGGTCGAGAGCCAGAGCCGGTCCCCCAGTGCGAACACAGGGGCCTCACTGCAGTAACGGTCAGCGCTGGTCATTTGGCGCAGCGCGACCTGCTGGAGGGGACCATGGGCGGCTTCCCATGTCTCCTCCGCATGCCTGAACCAATCGTCCACCGCAGGAGCCTCGGTCTGACTCTGATGCCATGGTGCCAGAACCGGCTGGTACCCCAATACACACTGAAAGGGGGAGAGGTTAGTGGAGGAGTGACGGAGCGAGTTCTGCGCCATCTCTGCCCAGGGCACGAACGCCGCCCACTCCCCCGGCCGGTCCTGGCAATAGGACCGCAGAAACCTGCCCACATCCTGGTTCACTCTTTCCACCTGCCCATTACTCTCAGGGTGGAAACCTGAGGTGAGGCTGATCGAGACCCCCAGACGTTCCATGAACGTCCTCCAGACTCTCGAAGTGAACTGGGGACCTCGATCAGACACTATATCCTCAGGCACCCCGTAGTGCCAGAAGACGTGTGCAAACACGAAGTTTGTAGGGCCGTAGGGAGACCGTGCAGAAGGAGGAGACAACAGGACTTAGAGAAATGATCCACAATGACCAGGATCGTGGTGTTTCCCTGTGAGGGAGGAAGATCCGTCAGAAAATCCTCCGACAGGTGTGACCAAGGCCGTTGTGGAACGGGTAAGGGATGTAGCTTACCTCTGGGCAGGTGTCTATGAGCCTTACACTGGGCGCACACCGAGCAGGAGGAAACATAAACCCTCACGTCCCTAGCCAAGGTGGGCCACCAGTACTTCCCAGTCAGACAGCGCACCGTCCAACCGATCCCCGGATGACCAGAGGAGGGTGCTGTGTGGGCCAAATATATCAACTCGTCACGGACAGCAGACGGAACGTACTGACGCCCGACGGGACATTGGAGTGGAACAGGCACTGTACGCAACGCCTGCTCAATGTCCGTGTCCAGCTCCCACACGACCGGCGCTACCAGGCAGGAGGCCGGGAGAATGGGAGTCTGATCCATGGACCTCTCCTCTGTGTCATACAGCCGGGACAGTGCGTCTGCCTTCCCATTCTGGGAACCTGGTCTGTAGGACAGGGAAAACACAAAACGGGTAAAGAACATGGCCCACCTTGCCTGACGAGGATTCAATCTCCTCGCTGCCCGGATGTACTCCAGGTTGCGGTGGTCAGTCCAGATGAGGAAAGGGTGTTTAGCCCCCTCAAGCCAATGTCTCCACGCCTTCAAAGCCTTAACCACAGCCAACAGCTCTCGAACCCCCACATCATAGTTCCGCTCCACCGGCCTGAGCTTCTTCGAGAAGAAATCACAGGGGTGGAGCTTCGGTGGCGTGCCCGAGCGCTGAGAGAGCACGGCTCCTATCCCAGCCTCGGACGCGTCCACCTCCACTATGAACGCCAAAAAGGGATCCGGAAGTGCCAGCACGGGAGCCGAGGTAAACAGAGCTCTCAGCTGCCCAAAAGCCCTGTCCGCCTCAACCGACCACTGCAGACATACAGGACCCCCCTTCAGCAGTGAGGTAATGGGATTAGCCACCTGGCCAAAACCCCGGATAAATCTCCGGTAGTAATTGGCAAACCCTAAAAATCACTGCACCTCCTTTACCGTGGTGGGAGTCGGCCAATTACGCACGGCTGCAATGCAGTTACTCTCCATCTCCACCCCTGATGTGGAAATGCGATACCCTAGGAAGGAGACGGCCTGCTGAAAGAACAGGCATTTCTCAGCCTTGATGTACAGGTCATGCTTCAACAGTCATCCAAGTACCTTGCGCACCAAGGACACATGCTCGGCACGGAAGACTGATGGAGCATTCATCAACCCGTACGGCATGACGAGGTACTCATAATGCCCTGAGGTGGTACTAAATGCTGTCTTCCACTCGTCTCCCTCCCGGATACGCACCAGGTTGTACGCACTCCTGAGATCCAGTTTAGTGAAGAAGCGCGCACCTTGCATTGACTCAATCGCTGTGGCGATAAGAGGTAGCAGGTAGCTGTACCTCACCGTGATTTGATTGAGACCTCTATAGTCAATGCACGGGCGCAGACCTCCATCCTTCTTCTTCACAAACAAGAAACTCGAGGAGGCGGGTGAAGTGGAGGACCGAATGTACAGCTGACGCAGGGATTCGGAGACATATGTCTCCATAGCCGCCGTCTCCTCTTGCGACAGGGGATACACGTGACTCCTGGGAAGTGCAGCATCTACCAGGAGATTTATCGCACAATCCCCCCGTCGATGGGGTGGTAATTGAGTCGCCTTCTTTTTACATAAGTCGAGAGCCAAATCGGCATATTCTGGGGGGATGCGCACGGTGGAGACCTGGTCTGGACTTTCCCCCGTGGTAGCACCAATGGAGACCCCTATACACCTCCCCGAACACTCTCGCGACCACCCCGTGAGAGCCCTCTGTTGCCAGGAAATGGTGGGGTTATGACGAGCCAACCAGGGAAGGTCTAGTACCACGGGAAACGCAGGAGAGTCAATGAGGAAGAGACTGATTCTCTCCTCGTGACCCCATTGCGTCTCCATGGCCAGGGCGATGGTGGCTTCCCTGATTAGCCCGGATCCTAATGGTCAACTATCCAGAGCGTGTACCGGGAAAGATCTAACCACAGGAATAATGGGGATCCCTAAACTAACGCTCTGTCGATAAAATTCCCAGCTGCGCTTGAATCGACAAGCGCCTTATGCTGGAAATGCGGGGAAAAGTCAGGAAAACAAACAGGTACAAACAGGTGGACAACAAAGGACTCTGGATGAGAGTGGTGCAGACTCACCTGCGGTGACGCCAGAGTGCCCTGCCTGCTGCCTCGACTCCCAGAGGGACCAACACGGCACCGACCGGCAGTCGGTGGTGCACGTGAAGGCCCCTCCTCCAGCCTCCCTACGCGCAGCCCCTCCCAGCTCCATGGGCACCGGAGCGGGGGTGCTGGAAGATGGAACCAACAGAGCCCCCTCTGGACGTCCGCGGGTGACCAGCAGGTTATCCAATTGGATGGACAGATCCACCAGTTGGTCAAAAGTGATGGTGGCATCTCCGCAGGCCAACTCCCGTCGGACGTCCTTGCGCAGGCTGCATCGGTAGTGGTCGATGAGGGCCCTGTCGTTCCATCCTGCACCGCGGCCAAGGTCCGGAATTTCAGTGCAAACTCCTGTGCGCTCCTCGTCCCCTGCCTCAAATGGAAGAGCCGTTCCCCCGCCGCTCTTCCTTCGGGCGGATGGTCGAAGACGGCTCGGAAGCGGCGTGTGAACTCCGCGAAGTGGTCCAACGCCGCGTCTCCTTCTCCCCATACGGCGTTTGCCCACTCCAGAGCGCTCCCCGAGAGGCATGGGACGAGGGCGGACACTCTCTCCCTTCCCGAGGGAGCTGGGTGAACGGTGGCCAGGTATAGGTCCAGCTGTAAGAGGAACCCCTGGCACTGTGCGGCCGTCCCATCATACTCCCTGGGAAGGGAGAGACGCATCCCACTGGAACTGGATCCGGACGGGACGGGTAGAAGTAACCCCGGTTGCGCTGGTCGAGGCACTGGAGAGACTTCCTGTCTCTCCCAGTGGTCCATGGTCTGGACAACGCGATCCATCATGGCACCGAGATGATGCAGCATTGCCGAGTGTTCCTGGACACACTCCTCGACTCCTCTGACCGGGGTACCTGCTCCTGCTGACTCCATGGTTGGTGTGAAATTCTGTCAATGGTGTGCGTTCTGGGAGCGGAGTCAGGTGCAGGAGAGCAGAGAGTTGTGAACAGGTGCACACTGTATTTAGGCAGGAGAAACCAACAGACGGACGCCACTGCGTCGAAACTTCCAGCCAATTGGCAAAAGTGCAAAACGCGCAAATAGTCACAATAATTATGTTCAAACAAATAAACATACCTCGTGATAAAACACGGAATAAACGAACACCAGTCTAGCATGTCAAAATTGACACGTAACACAAAACAGTTTCACAAAAAGACATGAGGGGGAACAGAGGAATAAGTACATGTAGTGTGATTGGGGAATGAAAACCAGGTGTGTATGGAACAAGACAAAACAAATGGATAAATGAAAAATGGAGCGGCGATGGCTAGAAAGCCGGTGACGTCGACCGCCGAACGCCGCCCGAACAAGGAGAGGAGCCGACTTGGGCGGAAGTCGTGACATCTCTCCACTGGTCAGGTAGCCATGTTCTCTCTACTACTGGATGAGGGCCAAGAATAGCAGACAGGGTCACAGGGTGTGTGTGTGTGTTTGCAAGCGCATGTGTGTCGGTGTGTGAGAGCATATCTGTGTGTGTGTGTGTATGTCTGCATGAATATGTGTGTGACAGCCAAAATATTACCACATGAATACTGAATCCAAATCTCCTCTCTAACCATCCTACCTCAGCTATGAACAGCAATTTCTCTTTCTCTCTCTCTCTCTCTCTCTCTCTCTCTCTCTCTCTCTCTCTCAATCTCTTTCTCTCGCTATCTCTCTCTCTCTCTCTCTCTCTTTCTCTCTCTCAATCTCTTTCTCTCGCTATCTCTCTCTCTCTCTCTCAATCTCTTTCTCTCGCTATCTCTCTCTCTCTCTCTCAATCTCTTTCTCTCGCTATCTCTCTCTCTCTCTCTCTCTCGCTATCTCTCTCTCTCTCTGCTATGTTTCCTGATCTTAGCCCGTTTTCTCTAATAGCTTCAATTAGACAAAGACCATTCTACAAGGTTAGAGGCAGATCAGCTCTCTTCTCAACCCCTTCCCACTATAATAACTCTCAAGGAGATGTCAACATATTGGTTCCCACTACATAAATAGGGGCTTGGCAAGATAAGACAGCTAAAACTAAGTCACAAAAGCTACTAAGATATAGATAACCCAATCCTCCGTGTTAGTGATCAGGACATTGATTAGCAGGTCTGTTCCTTTAGGACATTATACCTTTCTCTACCCCCAGGGGGGCACGCGCACGCAAGGCACACATGCGAACGAACGCACGCACGCACACAAACCAACATCAAATCACCACGGCAACACTACCCTGGAACACCGCAACACTTAGATTAGACACACAACACAACTACTGCACTGTTAGCATCTTCAGCCTATTTGAGCATTCTGTCCGTAAATCTATTAAGAACCAAAAACTATGTTTTAAGTGAGAAGTAGGCATTGGTCTGAAGCCAAAAAATAAAGGAAATTCACATGAGCACCACAATGCCTATTCCACCCATACTCTACCAAGGTTTTCCAACACACAGCTTTGACCTACTACAGTAATTATGTTGGTATTGTACTTCAAACTATGTGTAGGCAGGTTTCTTAAGGTTCAAACCTTCTCAAACAGCCTAATTCATACTCTTAGAGGAGGTGCTTCCACAATAATGTGATTTGTACCGCATACAAGGCCAAGTTGAATTCGCTGAGGGCATGTGAATCTCATATAGAGGGGTCCCATAGGGGTCTGAGGACAATCAGGCAGCCTGGCGATAAGACAGACACAGATCTCATTCCATTGCCCTGTACATGGGGAAGGCAACATATGCTTCTCGCCAATAACACTCTCTAACACTCCTCACTCCCTGGCTTCTCTGGCTTCTTTCAAGGAGCTCAAAAGAGGAAATGAAAGAATAATGAAAAACAAAGTGATGCTTCAAATAATCACATTAATTTTCTTCTCTCTGTGCCGTGTGGAAACGAGTTTCTCCAGGCAATTTGGGCACAGTGCGTGTAGAGGGTTGTTTGGACAAAAATGTTTGTCATTTTCAATAATGTTTGTAGCGAGAAGGAGGAGGAGAATGGAGAAGATGGAGAAGCGGTTGCCAAAATGGAGGTGGCCTAAATTCAACACGGACACCACGTTCTGATCCAGCGGGGGGTGTATTGGCAAGAACGTGTGTGTATGTTGTGAGACAGAGTGAGAGAGAGTCCCAGCTAGCACATAACGTTCTGAGAACCATATTTTTCTTAGAGCTTGGTGACAGCGTGGTTGTCCTATTGTTTCTTTGGCATACAACTGTCGTGTCTTTGGGCACCATTAACTGAAGACATGTTTATCAATATAACTCCCTGTAATTATTATCACGCAATTAAACTGATTAATCGTTTAACTGTAATTAACTAGGAGATCGGGGCACGAAGGAAAATATTCAGATTACAAAGTTATAATTTTCCTAATATAACTTTCCTATATTATAACATTATATATTATACTATAGTATAGGCTGATTATCTTCTGGTTTAAATGGTGTATTTTACCTCACGTCCGTCTCATTCCAAACGTCGTAAATTGTTGTATCTGCACGAACCCAGTCTTTACTAAGTCATCCATACATCAACTGTCTTAAAATCATTTATTTACTAAACTAAAGTAATTCACAGAAGGCATACAAACAGTAATTATCGCCACAAAGAATTGGTAGAGTAATGTGCCCTAGTGGGCTAAACCGGCATGGCAGCTTTTTAAACAATGGGTCATAAAGGGCAGCTGAGGAGGCACACAGAGTTCATTAATATTAACAATTGATATGCTAATCCCTTGCACATGAACGCTCACTCATTCGGAAACAATTGCAATCAATATATATTTACGCCCAGTGTGTCGTCGTGATCCTTGTTGGAGAGTTTTTGTCCTGTTGGAGAGTTCCCCCTCGCTCTCTCTCTCTCTCTCTCTCTTTCTCTCTCGTGGTTAGAACATTCATTAATGTTGTTATAGAATGGATGTTTCATCGGTCTTCGCATTCAATGATACCGAATTCTAGCTGCAGACTAGTACTTAATATCAAAGACTTGTTCTTATTCTGTATCGATAGTTTAACCACGTGGTATGGTTAAAGTTCAGTAGAGGAATGTACGGTCAAACCTATTGGCCAACTCGTAATGGAGTGGAGGCCTGGTCTCAAGAAAGTAATTCTGGGTGGGGCTTATATACTGAACGTGAAAAGCTGTCACGTGACGCCTTGTCCTGTCTGTGTCCCTGGGGGCTTGCCGATGACTGAGTTAAGCTTTGAACAGAAATACAATTCTATCACATTAACATCAGTACATAGCCTCTCAACATATTCCAAATTGCTTTAATCTTATTAAATCATTGAATACAATCATTAGATGTAAGTCTCACCGCTGAGGCTAGTATATAAACCTTAGTATGGTAATATGGCCATATTGGCTCTAATGAGTATCACAAAATTGTACCAAGCGGACCAGTTCGTAGCTGGATTCTTCACCGATCTTTTATACCTTCTCCAGAACATAAATGTTGTTCGGTTCCCCCGTCCTGTGAGGTGGAAGAATTCCTTTGTCTCTCTATGAAGCCCCTCTCTCTCCATACTGTGGCCATGAGGCGGGACATTCTCCTTTGGAATTTTACGACCGCCTTCACCACAGCAGTGTCAGAAGTATAGAGGTCGGGGGATGGTGCATAAAAAAGGCCTGGTGCAGAGTGAGGGGGTTCAACTGTGCTCTCTGTACCCAGAGAGAGGGCAACGTCATGACACAACCTTCCCACAACTTTCTGGGAAAGGTGCAAGATAGTTGCTTGGCTTTGGAACATCCTCAGCACATGTAGTCCTTTGGGCTGCAGGTTAGGAGCGTTGGACCATTAATCGAACGGTCGCTGATTCTAATTCCCGAGTCGGCGAGGTGTAAAAATCTGCTGTTCTGCTTTTGAGCAAGACAGGTAACTCCCAAGAACATGAAATCAAACTTTATTTGTCACATGCGTCGAATACAAAGTGTAGACCTTACCGTGGTAGCTGTGAAGTGACTATGCATAGATAATAAACAGCGAGTGGCAGCAGTGTACAAAACACATTTTGGTCCTAGACTTGGCACTCCGGTACTGCTTGCCGTACGGTAGCAGTGAAAACAGTCTATGGGCTATGGGGTGACTGGTGTCTTTGACAATTTTTTGGGCTTTCCTCTGACACCGCCTAGTATATAGGTCCTGGATGGCTGGAAACTTGGCCCTAGTGATGTACTGGGCCATAGGCCCTACCCTCTGTAGCGTCTTATGGTCAGATACCGAGCAGTTACCTTACCAGGCGGTGATGCAACCGGTCAGGATGCTCTTGATGGGTCAGCTGTATAACCGCTGTAGAACTGCTCCCCGGGAAGTCGATTAAGGCAGTATCAATACTTCTATTCACTATGTTTGATCCACAACTACAAGGATGACATGCATTATATCCTGGGTTGTCCTGAACATAATGAGCCTGTGTTTGCCGCAAGTTAGCGTTTTTCATCATGAATCTTGTTCTGGAGGCAGCTTTGCAGAATGCTCACTAGCTGGCACAGCCCCAAAACCTTTTTGTTTGTTTTTTACCCCCCTTTTCTCCCCGATTGGTAGATACAGTCTTGTCCCATCGCTGCAACTCCCGTACGGACTCAGGAGAGGCAAAGGTTGAGAGCCGTGCATCCTCCTGACACAATGCATGCTTAACCTGTAAGCCATCCACACCAATGTGTCAGAGGAAACACGGAACACCTGGCGACCGTGTCAGAGTGCCTGCACCTGGCCCGCCACAGGAGAAGCTAGGGCGCCATGGGACAAGGACATCCCGGCCGACCAAACCCTCCCCTAACCCGGACGACACTGGGCCAATTGTGCGTCGCCTGTTACTCAGCCCGGTATCGAACCAGGATCTGTAGTAACGCAGCTAGCGCTGCGATGCAGTGCCTTAGACCGCTGCACCACTCAGAAGGCCCATAAAATCTGATTTTAAACCTAACCCTAACCTTAAACCTAACCTAAACCACACAGCTAACCCTAATGCCTAACCCTAACCTTAAATTAAGACCATATTGACAATTTTGATTTTGCTGCTGGCATATCTAAGGTGAAATCACTCAGTTCTGCCTCCAGGACAAGAATCGTGATAATAAACATTAATCGTTAACCTGCATGTTTGTCGTATTGTGAATAAAATTAGCTGCAGAACACGCACTTTGGAATGACTCCATTCTACGCACACCAAAATTACAATCTGAATGTCTGAAGTGCCATTTGAAAGCCTAACACTGTAAGATCGCATTTATAACTTAGCTAGTCATGTTGGCAATACAATAAGCAATAAGCATTTTCCAATATAAATCAAAATCTGAGTCAGGTGGGCATCATTTACGCCCACCTGATTCAGATTTTGATTTATATTGGAAAATGTTTGGATTCCTTAAACAACAACAGTAGTTGTCTGATGGTGGGGACGCAGGGCTGTGGTCCAATTGCACGGCTGTGGTCCAATTGCTTGCTTCCGTTCCTCAATTGCAAAGCTAGGAGGGCTAAAAAAAGCACCTTGTAGTTGAAGGCTTTTCCTGTAGTCATAAATGTGCATTAAAATTACTTAGGAACTCTGCACACTTTGGAGAGATGTGTGGCCACTTAAAGACGACAGTTAGACCTTTCACTCAAACCATTGTATTTGATTTTTCTTTTCTTGCACCAACTCCAAAATGTCAATGAATATTTGTATTATGTTACTGAATGTATCTAGAGTATTTTCAGTGTCTATGTTCAATTGCCATCTTAATCTTTTTTTTTTATTGGCCAGTCGGAGATATGGCTTTTTCTTTGCAACTCTGCCTAGAAGGCCAGCATCCCCGAGTCGCGTTTTCACTGTTGACGTTGAGACTGGTGTTTTGCAGGTACTATTTAATGAAGCTGCCAGTAGAGGACTTGTGAGGCATCTGTTTCTCAAACTAGACACTCTAATGTACTTGTCCTCTTGCTCAATTGTGCACCAGGGCCTCCCACTCCTCTTTCTATTCTGGATAGAGCCAGTTTGTGGTGTTCTGTGAAGTGATTAGTACCCAGCATTGTAAGACATCTTCAGTTTCTTGGAAATGTATCTCATGGAATAGCCTTCATTTCTCAGAGCAAGAATAGACTGACGAGTTTCAGAAGAAGGTCTTTGTTTCTGGCCATTTTGAGCCTGTAATCGAACCCACAAATGCTGATGCTCCAGATAATCAACTAGTCTAAAGAAGGCCAGTTTTATTGCTTCTTCAGCTGTGCTAACATAATTGCAAAAGGGTTTTCTAATGATAAATTTGCCTTTTAAAATTATAAACATGGATTAGCTAACACAACGTGCCATTGGAACACAGGAGTGATGATTGCTGATAATGGGCCTCTGTAGGCCTATGTAGATATTCCATTTAAAAATCTGCCTTTTCCAGCTACAATAGTAATTTACAACATTAACAATGTCTACACTGTATTTTATGTTCTTTTAATGGACAAAAAAATTCCTTTTCATTCAAAACAAGGACATTTCTAAGTGATCACAAATGTTTTGAACGGTAGATTTTGTAACTACTACATGTGCCCATCTCATTCATATCACATTATCAGAAATAAGCAAATTGTTTTTGAAATAGGTAATTGGAATTATATCTACGGCCTCCGCACATCCTGCACATAATGTTCACATGGGTATGTATTCCAACAGTTTCTAAAATAATATGTTTTACTGTTGCCTAGGTTTTAACTTGAACCCATGTGTATGTATATAATCTTTTATGATCATATGTACCTCTGGGATTAAGTTATGATTGATTGTACACAAAAGTGAATAGAATTTTTTCCATGCCAACCATGAGTCATGTGTGTAATGTAAGGTGAAATGTGTTTGTTTTGGGAAGTGAGCACTCAGTTTGTTTGACATGACGAAGATCCGTTTCGGATCGAAACATTGTCAATAAAGCGGTGAATTGGGAGCTTCAGTAGTGTTCTTGTTCTTTACTAGTATTCTTTGTTAGCCCAGCACCTACAGTTGAAGTCGGACGTTTACATACACCTTAGCCAAATACATTTAAACTCAGTTTTTCAAACTTCCTGACATTTAATCCTAGTAGAAATTCCCTGTTTTAGCCCAGTTAGGATCACCACTTTATTTTAAGAATGTGAAATGTCAGAATAGTAGAGAGAATGATTTATTTCAGCTTTTATTTCTTTCATCACATTCCCATACATTCAATTAGTATTTAGTAGCATTGCCTTTAAATTGTTTAACTTGGGTCAAATGTTTCGGGTAGCCTCCACAAGCTTCCCACAATAAGTTGGGTGAATTTTGGCCAATTCCTCCTGACAGAGCTGGTGTACCTGAGTCAGGTTTGTAGGTCTCCTTGCTCGCACACGCTTTTTCAGTTCTGCCCACACATTTTCTATGGGATTGAGGTCAGGGCTTTGTGATGGTCACTCCAATACCTTGACTTTGTTGTCCTTGAGCCATTTTGCCACAACTTTGGAAGTATGCTTGGGGTCATTGTTCATTTGGAAGATCCATTTGCGACCAAGCTTTAACTTCCTGACTGATGTCTTGAGATGTTGCTTCAATATATCCACATCATTTTCCATCCTCATGACACCATCTATTTTGTGAAGTGCACCAGTCCCTCCTGCAGCAAAGCACCCCAACAACAAGATGCTGACACCCCCGTGCTTCACGGTTGAAATGGTGTTCTTCTGCTTGCAAGCCTCCCCCTTTTTCCTCCAAACATAACGATGGTCATTATAGCCAAACAATTCAATTTTTGTTTAATCAGACAGAGGACATTGCTCCAAAAAGTACGATGTTTGTCCCCATGTGCAGTTGCAAACCGTAGTCTGGGTTTTTTATGGTGGTTTTGGAGCAGTGGCTTCTTCCTTGCTGAGCAGCCTTTCAGGTTATGTCGATATAGGACTAGTTTTACTGTGGATATAGATACTTTTGTACCTGTTTCCTCCAGCATCTTCACAAGGTCCTTTGCTGTTGTTCTGGGATTGATTTGCACTTTTCACACCAAAGTACGTTCATTTCTAGGAGACAGAATGCGTCTTCTCCCTGAGCGGTATGACGGCTGCATGGTCCCATGGTGTTTATACTTGTGTACTATTGTTTGTACAGATGAACATGGTACCTTCAGGCGTTTGGAAATTTCTCCCAAGGATGAACCAGACTTGTGGAGGTATACAATTCTTTTTCTGAGGTCTTTGATTTTCCGATGATATCAAGCTAAAAGGCACTGAGTTTGAAGGTAGGCCTTGAAATATATCCACAGGTACACCTCCAATTGACTCAAATTATGTCAATTAGCCTAGCAGAAGCTTCTAAACCTCATTTTCTGGAATTTTACAAGCTGTTTAACAGCACAGTCAACTTAGTGTATGTAAACTTCTGACCCACTGGAATTGGGATACAGTGAAATAATCTGTCTTTAAACAATTGTTGGAAAAATGACTTGTGTCATGCACAAAGTAGATGTTTTTGAAAAACTAGTTTTAATGACTCCAACCGAAGTGTATGTATACTTCCGACTTGAACTGTATGTTTTTAAGGATATTCGTGTGACCACAAACTTTTTAATTTCAGTACTTCAGCATAACGTTTCCTACAGGTTTCCTCAAGGTTCTATATAAAGTCATGTTCTCAAATTGTTTCAAGAACATTAAGAAACAACGTTCTTCTGAGTGAATTTCAGGTCTTCAGCTTAACGTTTCCTACAGGTTTCCTCGTGGTTTTATTTAAAGTCACATTCTCAAAATTGATCTTAAAACTTTTGGAATACTTTCCATAAAAACCAGAAAACTTTAGAACATTCACAGAACGTTTTAAGAATGTTATTTAAAAGCAAACATTCCGTTCTCAGAACGTGAAGAAATGTTCCATAAAAAACACAGTAAAACTTTAGTAATGTTCAGAAAACGTTCTAAGAATGTTATTTAAAAGCATATACATTCCGTTCTTAGCAAGAACAAAACTCTCTCTATCCTCTACCTTGTTAAGTGTGTTCAAGTGTGTTGACCGCACCCACAAATTGGCTACACCTGAGTGATTGTTTCCTTTAAAATGGGGTCTGTTTGAATAGCTTTGTATTTGTAAAAAAAACATGGCATGCTAGCTTCATGCTGGTGGTGCAGTGGATTAATTCCATGGGTAGAGAACAGAAGATTATAGGTTTGAATCTTACTCATGCTGTGTCACAATAAAAAAGAAATGCATGATTAATGCCTAAGGAAATTAATTTCTATGTGTCCTATCTGTGCTTGGAGTTTAAAAAAAGTTAACACAAAACAAGCTAGCAGTGTTATTAAAAGTCTGATTAAAACATTCAGTGAAAGTTTTAAGGAAGTCATTGAAAAACCTCCAATTTACCTATAATTTCCATTCTCAGAGCATTAACAAAACCTCCCAGGAAAACGTTCAAGGAACCAGAATAAAACGTTCTCAGAATATCCTTGCAACCTAAAAAGCAATGTTCCCAGAACAGGCAAGGGTTCACTTCTGTTCTCAGAACGTTTAAAAAATGTTCTCTTTTACCGGTCAGGAAATGTATGGCTTCGTTCCCACAACTTCAAAAATAACCAAATGTGCTAGCTGGGGAGTGTATGTCTGTATGCCCTTAAAGCAAAATTGAAGGCAATAAACAACTTCTCTGATGGAAAATGGCCAATGTGGCTTCGATATTAGCCAAAACCAATTATTGTAGTGTCAGAATTTACTACAAAGTGTTAGTAGGATAGTTTTGGTCATAAAGTCAATCCCGTCCAAAACAGAGTTTTGACTTACTTGAGGGTTGGGTTTTGATTTAGAGAATGATCACTTGCCCGCTAACACTAGATACATAGTGGTGGGGATTGCAAACAGTGAGACAGATTGCCCATCAGTGCAGCGGATCAGACTTTGTTTACACAACACAACACCTTAGCTAAATGTAAAATTCAGTGACTAAAACCTCTGCAAAAACGTGAAAATGTATTACAGATTTCTTGTGTTATCTTAGATTCATTCGGACTATTTTGAGGAAGTGATACTGGCTTTGTTCCTATGGTGACTCATTGGGAACAAACATCAGTAGCTGCCACATTGAACCACAACCCAAAGACTGAAATCTTGTTTTTCTTAATGAGCAACAGAGAAAACACATGAGGAATTGGTCTGCTCAGTCGCTCTTTAAATGTGTTTTTGCATGTAACGTATCTGTGTGTGGGATGACTACGGATAATCATGAATTTGTGAATAATGATGAGTGAGAAAGTTACAGAGGCATAAATATCATACCGACCCCAAAATGCTAACCTCCACCTTTATTGGTAATGGTGAGAGATTAGCATGTCTTGCAAGTATGATCTTTTTCATCACGATTCATTCATGATAATCCGTAGTCACAACCTTGATGTAGTTATTGCATGCTAGGAATATGGGACCAAATACTAAACTTTTGACTACTTAAAAAATGGGTCCAAATACTTATGACACCTTGAATGGGGGGACAAGACACATAAAGCAATTTCATTTCTAAAAGGTAAAACAACACATGGAGGACAAAATATGAATAATCGCATCAATTTTCCTCTCTCCGTGCCGCATGGAAAAGAGGTTCTCCAGGCAATTTGGCCACAGCGTGTTTAGAGGGTGGAGTTGATTA
The DNA here is from genome assembly GCF_901001165.1 of Salmo trutta. Taxonomy (NCBI): domain Eukaryota; kingdom Metazoa; phylum Chordata; class Actinopteri; order Salmoniformes; family Salmonidae; genus Salmo; species Salmo trutta. The sequence continues at coordinate 9,871,045 of NC_042964.1, forward strand.
GACAAAAATAATGTATTTGTTGTTTTCAATAATGTTCTTGTTTGTAGCAAGAGGAAGAGAAAGGACAAGATGGAGAAGCGGTTGCCAAAAGGGGGAAGGCCTAAATTCACCATGGACACCTTGTTCTGATGAAGAGGGGCCTGTGTTGGCAAGACCGTGTGTGTGTGTGTGTGTGTGTGTGTGTGTGTGTGTGTGTGTGTGTGTGTGTGTGCGCGCGTGGAGAGAGAGAGAGAGAGAGTGTGTTCGGTCAAGTGCAGCAAAGAAAGATCTAGCAAAGCTGCAGCTGGCTCAAGACAGAGCAGGACCTCTTGCCCTTAAATGCACATACAGTGCATTCGGAAATTATTCAGACCCATTCCCTTGTTCCACAGTTTGTTATGTTACAGCCTAGTTCTAAAAAAGACATCCAAAGACTCTCAGACCATGAGAAACAAGATTCTCTGGTCTGATAAAACCAAGATTGAACACTTTGGCTTGAGTGCCAACCGTCACGTCTGGAGGAAACCTGACCCCATCCCTTTGGTGAAGCATGGTGGTAGCATCATCATGCTGTGGGGATATTTTTCAGTGGCAGGAACTGGGAGACCAGTCAGGATTGATGGAAAGATAAATGGAGCAAAGTACAAAGAGATCCTTGATAAAAACCTGCTCCAGAGCACTCAGGACCTCAGACTGGGGGGCGAAGGTTCACCTTCGAACAGGACAACAACCCTAAGAACACAGCCATCACAATGCAGGAGTGGCTTCTGGACACGTCTCTGAATGTCCTTGAGTGAGAGGATCTTCAGAGAAAAATGGGACAAACTCCCTAAATACAGGTGTGCCAAGCTTGTAGCGTCGTAAAAAAAATACCCAAAAAGACTCGAGGATGTAAACACTGCCAAAGGTGCTTCAACAAAGTACTGAGTTAAGGGTCTGAATACTTATGTAAATGTGATATTTAGTTTTTTTTATTTTAATACATTTGCAAACATATCTAAAAATCTGTTTTTCTTTTTCATTATGGGGTATTGTGTGGTACATTGATGAGGGAAAAAATACGATTTAATCCATTTTAGAATAAGTCTGTCACGTAACAAAATGTGTAAAAAGTCAATGGTTCTGAATACTTTCCGAATGCACTGTAAATAAATAACATCAACAACATGCATGCCAGTCTTTCCTGGTTGAGGCTTAACGAGAGATTAACTGCATCTCTTCTAGTTTTTATGAGAATATTACTGTGATGAAAATTCCAGATTGCCTACATAATCAAATAACATTCAGCTCAAACACCCGTACATACCCCATAACACATGCCACCAGGGGTCTGTTCACAGTCCCCAAATCCAAAACGCCTTCATAGCAACTCACTTTATTATTGTCACGTTCTGACCAGTAAAGGGGTTATTTGTTATTGTAGTTTGGTCAGGACGTGGCAGGGGGTGTTTGTTTTATGTGGTTTGGGGTTTGTTGGGTTATGTTATTATGTAAGAGGGGTGTTTGTTTAGAGTGTTTCGGGGTTTGTTGGGCTATGTTCTATGTTAGTATATTTCTATGTTTATCTAGTATGTCTAGTTCTATGTTTAGTTAATGGGTTGACCTTCAATTGGAAACAGCTGCTCCTAGTTGCTTCTAATTGAAGGTCCTATTTAAGAGAGGTGTTTTTCTGTGGGATTTTGGTGGGTAGTTGTCTCCTGTTTAGTGTCTGAGCATCTGATAGGACTGTTAGTGGCGGTCGTTTGTTTTGTATACGTGTTTCTTTTGTTTTTTTCCTTCTTTTCAATAAATTAAGAAGATGAGTATACACGTCACCTTGGTCCAATCCTTACGACACCCGTTACAATTATACAGAGCCATGATCGCATGGAAAACCCTTCCATCTTCAATTACTGAAACAAACAGCCAAATGACCTTTAAAAAATGCGCTAAACAACAACTAATGGAACAGTAGGGACTGTGAGGGGACACAGACGCACACACAAACACACAGACACACTTACAAACATTGTTTTTTGTTATATTGTTTGTAGATTTTTTGTTGTATTGTTTGTGTATCATTGTATTTTAAATGTGTGTGACCGCCCTTATCTCTCAGTTTATCAGTGTTTTGTTACCTGTCATGTTTTGTGTTTCTTTGTGGACACTAGGAAGAGTAGCTGCTGCTTCTGTAAAAGCTTATGGGGATCTACATAAACAAATAAAACCCTCCTGTCACGACTTCCTCCGAAGTTGGTCCCTCTCCTTGTTTGGGCAACGTTCGGCGGTCGACGTCACCGGTCTTCCAGCCATCGCCGATCCACCTTTCATTTTCCATTTGTTTTGTCTTGTCTTCCCACACACCTGGTTTCAATTACATCATTACATGTTGTGTATTTAACCCTCTGTTCCCCCCATGTCCTTGTCCGGAATTGTTTGTTGTAAGTGCTTGTGCACGTTATGCTGGTGGTTGACGGGTTTTGTACCCATTTGATTTATTGTTCTGCTAACGGTGGTTTTTATTATTAAACTGCGCTGTTGTAAATCAGTTTTTGCTCTCCTGCGCATGACTTCTCTACCGCCAGTACGCACCCCTTACACCTCCTCTTAGTTTGACAGGCTAAATCTTCAGTATTAATCCCTGGAGAGGGCCTAGTGTAGTGGGGCCATAGCCCAGAGTGAAGTCCCTGCCTCTGGGGCTCTCGTAAAAGACTGTGCCCTTAGGGTTCTGAGATCCAGGAAGTGTCCCACAACCCTCTATGATCCTGGGGATGAGCTGGGAAGATGCTGTGCCACCAAGATTCTGTACCCAGCTCCAAAGCTCTGCAGTGTTGGTCATAAGATGAAGCAGCTCTATCACTCTCTGATCCTGACCCATTACTCTCTGAGACAGACCCATCACTCTCCGAGTCAGCCCCATCACTCTCTGAGACAGACCCATTACTCTCTGAGACAGACCCATCACTCTCTGAGACAGACCCATCACTCTCTGAGTCAGCCCCATCACTCTCTGAGTCAGCCCCATCACTCTCTGGGCCAGACCCATCACTCTCTGGGCCAGCCCCATCACTCTCTGAGTCAGCCCCATCGCTCTCTGAGTCAGCCCCATCGCTCTCTGAGTCAGCCCCATCGCTCTCTGAGTCAGCCCCATCGCTCTCTGAGTCAGACCCATCGCTCTCTGAGTCAGACCCATCGCTCTCTGAGTCAGCCCCATCACTCTCTGAGTCAGCCCCATCACTCTCTGAGTCAGCCCCATCGCTCTCTGAGTCAGCCCCATCGCTCTCTGAGTCAGACCCATCGCTCTCTGAGTCAGACCCATCACTCTCTGAGTCAGCCCCATCACTCTCTGAGTCAGCCCCATCGCTCTCTGAGTCAGACCCATCGCTCTCTGAGTCAGCCCCATCACTCTCTGAGTCAGCCCCATCACTCTCTGAGTCAGCCCCACTACTCTCTGAGTCAGCCCCATCGCTCTCTGAGTCAGACCCATCGCTCTCTGAGTCAGACCCATCACTCTCTGAGTCAGCCCCATCACTCTCTGAGTCAGCCCCATCGCTCTCTGAGTCAGACCCATCGCTCTCTGAGTCAGCCCCATCACTCTCTGAGTCAGCCCCATCACTCTCTGAGTCAGCCCCATCGCTCTCTGAGTCAGCCCCATCGCTCTCTGAGTCAGACCCATCGCTCTCTGAGTCAGACCCATCACTCTCTGAGTCAGCCCCATCACTCTCTGAGTCAGCCCCATCGCTCTCTGAGTCAGACCCATCGCTCTCTGAGTCAGCCCCATCACTCTCTGAGTCAGCCCCATCACTCTCTGAGTCAGCCCCACTACTCTCTGCTGAATGTTATTTTTTATGTAACAGCAGAGCGGCTGCATCGCCACACTTCTGTCTTTCTCAGGGAAAAGCCTCTTGTGTTTTCCCCTCCTGAAAAATGCCATCAGTGAGTGATATGGAGAGAGGCAGGGAGAGCGGAGAGAAAAATAGAGGGGGAGAGTTTGTGAGAGCGAGTGGAGAGAGAGGGAGGGAAAGGAAGAGAGAAGGGGGAGTAGTGTAGCGGCACAGATGATAATAGGATAGGGAAAAGCTGAGGCTGTTTGTGTACAGCACAGGACACTGTTAAAACTCACTGACAGGTTGAATGCTCCTGTTGTTTTTAAAGATATACTTTTTTATAACGCTCCACCCAAAATATTTTTATGACTACATCATCACTTTAGAAGTGCTCCAGGGACTATCTCTCGGAAACATACTATAAAACCTGGGGCTAAGCCCTGAATTCCCAGTGAGCTGACACTTCAGGTAGAAGTAGACTGTACAAACAGTTCTGGGATCAGCATTCCCTCCCCAAATTTCAACCTTAACCATCAGAGGGGAAACACAAATCTGACCTTAAATCAGTGTGTAGGGTAGTTAACACCACTGCTAGGTGTCATTCTGCCCCATGGACATGTGGGCATCGCTGATTCTCTAGACGGCCTAATTAGTGTCGATCAGGTCAGGATGCAAAACCCCCATGGGGTTTTCTCTCTCAGGGATGTTGTACTTAGATGCATTTGTTGTTCAATGTATTAAGAACTGATTTGGGGTCAGATGTTTTGTTCCTTTTCACCCAATATGTTCTTAATACATTGAACAACAAATGCATCTAAGTACAAAATCCCTGAGAGACAAGCTCCTTCAACTGCCAGTTGATGACATCCTGGCCAGACCCAGGGCATATTAACATTGAACCTTACCACCCAAGACCCAGAGCATATTAACATTGAACCTTACCACCCAAGACCCAGAGCATATTAACATTGAACCTTACCAGACGAGACCCAAGACCAGAGTATATTAACATAGAACCTTACCAGACAAGACCCAAGACCCAGCGTATATTAACATAGAACCTTACCAGACAAGACCCAAGGCCCAGAGTATATTAACATAGAACCTTACCAGACAAGATCCAAGACCCAGGGCATATTAACATAGAACCTTACCAGACAAGACCCAAGACCCAGAGCATATTAACATAGAACCTTATCAGCCATAACCCAGGACAGATTAATAACATATAACCAGGGCAAGATGAGTTGAACCAGGTAAGTTACAGTATAATACAGCTACAGTTACAGTACAGCTACAATACAGTACAGCTACAGTACAACATAGTACAGACACAGGTCAGCTACAGTACAATATAGTACAGCGACAGTACAATACAATACAGTACAGCTACAGTACAATATAGTACAGCTACAGTACAATACAGTACAGCTACAGTAAATATACAGTACAGTTACAGTACCACATAGTACAGCTACAGTACAATATAGTACAGCTACAGTACAGCTACTGCTCAACATAGTACAGCTTCATTACAGCTACAGTACAGTACAGCTTCATTACAGCTACAGTACAGTACAGCTACTGTACAGTACAGTAGAGTACAGTACAGTACAGTACAGTACAGGTACAGTACAGTACAGCTCAGTACAGTTACAATACAGCTACAGTACAGTTACATTACAGCTACAGTACAATATAGTACAGCTACAGTACAGCTACTGCTCAACATAGTACAGCTACATTACAGCTACAGTACAGCTACAGTACAGTACAGTTACAGTACAGCTACAGTACAATATAGTACAGCTACAGTACAAAATAGTACAGCTACAGTACAATAAAGTACAGCTACAGTACAGATACAGTACAGTTACAGTACAGCTACAGTAAAATACAGCACATACAGTACAACTACAGCTACAGTACAGTGCATCTACAGTACAACACAGTACAGCTACAGTATAACTACAGTACAGCTACAGTACAATATAGCACAGCTACAGTACAGACACAGTACAGCTACAGTACAGTTACAGTACATGTACAGTACAAAACAGTACAACATAGTACAGCTACAGTACAGTACAGCTACAGTACAGTTACAGTACAGCTACAGTACAATATAGTACAGCTACAGTACAATACAGTGCAGCTACAGTACAACTACAGTACACTTACAGTAAAGCTACAGTACCGTTACAGTACAGCTACAGAACAATACAGTACAGCAACAGTACAAAACTGTACAGCTACAGTACGTTTACAGTACAGCTACAGTTACAAAACAGTACAGCTACAGTACAGCTACAGTATAGCTACAGTTCATTTACAGTACAGCTACAGTATAGCTACAGTACATTTACAGTACAGCTACAGTTACAAAACAGTACAGCTACAGTACAGCTACAGTATAGCTACAGTACAGATATAGTACAGCTACAGTACAGGTACAGTACAGTACAGCTAAAGTACAGTTACGGTAAAGTTACAGTACAACACAGTACAGCTACAGTACAGCTACAGTTACAGTACAAAACAGTGCAGCTACAGTAGCTACAGTTACAGTACAGCTACTCTGGCCTCAATCGGTCGGCTACTCCTTCACCGAGGTGGGGGTTAAAGTCACAGGGAGGGAGAGAGGGAGAGAGATATGGAGGGAGAGAAAAACAATTCAAACATGCACTCCCTAATCCCTGCTATTTCCCATTGAAACAAGCTGCACTCTACTTCCTGTCACTTCACAAGCTACCCACAGTCTTTATAGGGATCCTTTAAGGCTCACACTCTCTCTGTGTTATGAAAGGATAAAGAGAGAGACAGGGATGGAGAGAGAGAGAGAAAGAGAGAGAGAGAGAGAGAGAGAGAGAGAGAGAGAATGAAGCAGAAAGAGAGGGGGAGAGAGAGGGTCAGGGAAGCAGAAATAGACAGAGTAGAGGTTGTTATGACTGGCCTCTGGAGGGTACTTCTGGGATATCGCTCCTGCTTAGCTCTGGGGGATTGAGTCCAAGTCAACCACAAAACATGATTGTCTCGGGTTTTAGTGTGACAAGGCAAGCTTAGGTCACACTCTTCATATACCCCTGCCTTGCACGTGAGAAACAAACAGGACAGTACAATCACATGGAGTATAGCTACACACTTAATACATAAGGTATTATTTTTCTGCGGTTATATTCTGAGCTCTGAAAAATATTCACAGGAGCATATGGAAAAATAATTGGCCCAGAAACGCTTCCCCAACCGCTTCCCTAAAAATTAAATGTGGTATTTAACTATAGAACTGTATATAGTAATTCTGAAGGTAAGTGTTTGGAGTGGATGCTTGCTGGTTGTTGTATCATACCAAGGCCTGTCCAATAAAATGTATTTAAAGGCGAAGATGAATATCAAGGTTTACCTTAATTTAAAAACACACTCGCTGCTGTGTCGGTTTACTTATTTCCTGAGCAAAAATATAAATGCAACATGTAAAGTGTTGGTCCCTGGGTTTCATGTGCTGAAATAAAAGATTCCAGAAATGTTCCATACACACAAAAAGCTTATTTCTCAAAAATGTGTTTACATCCTTGTTAGTGAGCACTTCTCCTTTGCCAAGATAATCCATCCACCTGACAGGTGTGGCATATCAAGAAGCTGATTAAACAACATGATCATTACACAGGTGCACTTTGTGCTGGGACAATTAAAAGCCACTCTAAAATGTGCAGTTTTGTCACACAACAGAATGCTACAGATGTCTCATGTTTTGAGGGAGTGTGGAAATGGCATGCTGATTGCAGGAATGTCCACCAGAGCTGTTGCCAGAGAATTTAATGTTAATTTCTCTACCACAAGCCGCCTCCAACGTCATTTTAGAAAATTTGGCAGTGCGTCCAACTGGTCTCACAACCGCAGACCATGTGTAACCACGCCAGCCCAGGACCTCCATATCCGGCTTCTTCACCTGCGGGATCTACTGAGACCAGCCACCCGGACAGCTGATGAACCTGAGGAGTTTTTGTAGCTGTAATAAAGCCCTTTTGTGGAGAAAAACTGGCATAGGGTGGGCCTATGCCACATTTAATGGCTGTGCCCCTGCCCAGTCATATTAAATCCATAGTTTAGAGCCTAATGAATTTATTTCAATTGACTGATTTCCTTAAATGAACTGTAACTCAGTAAAATGGTTGAAATGCCTGCTCCATCTTCAGATGTGTCTAACTAACTATAGTACCTACTCCAAAATAATTAAAAATGGCACCCGGTTAGACCTCGTTCACTTATCCATAAAATCACCCAAACAATACATTCCCTTAAACTGACGATTCCGCTACAATCTGACATTTGCCTCTGCTAAGTTATTATACCTGCAGACATTAAGTAAAGTGTTACTAAATACGCCTCCACCCAATTTATTTCCATCAGAATCTGACATTTGCCTCTGTTTATGTTGTTTTCCATATACACACGCTACCGGCGATGACTCCTAGAGAAAACAACAGATTGGTAATCATTTTCACATTTGTAGCTATGGCAATAACAGCATGACGCCGTTGGGTTCGTGACAGTTACCTTCTATGTCACAAACGACCCAGGATGCATTGCCACAGGTAATGCTTACATGTTGTTGCCGTGGGTTTCCCAGCGTGGTCACTCAATGAGATGGGATCCAATTGTGGGAAAATAATGAGCTACGTGTATGGTTTGATGCACCTGTTCATATACACCCCACCACCACTAATTCTAATTAGAACACATGAGTGGATAGAGCCATGGGATAGGTGGAACATTTTAATATTACGTGATGGGGACAGAGGATAGAAAGTTGACCGAGCCTCTATGTGAACCATGTAATGATTTATTAGATAGGCTAACAAAGAATCTGTATAATGGACAGAGTACATATTATATCTAATAATTAATAATAGTTGGGTTACGAATATTAGTTGTTACTTGTGGCTACAAAACGGGGCAAGAAAATATGCAAATGTCTGCCTATATTTCAGTGGATACTTTAATCTTCACACTATAAACGAACTGTCACATAAACAGCCAGCCCTCTATAATCCAATTCAGATTGCATTAAATGGGAAAAATAAACCACTCAACAGAGAATTCACTGTATAGACCTAACCTACACTCCCCTCTGTTTTTCAAACACTCTGTTTATCAAACAAAAATTTGCATCCTGCAGCACTAATTCCCAAATGTTTTGGGACACTAAAGTCCATGGAGAATAAGAGCACCTCCTCCCAGCTGCCCACTGTACTGAGGCTAGGAAACACTGTTACCACCGATAAATCCACGATAATTGACAATTTCAATAAGCATTTCTTTACGGCTGGCCATGCTTTCCACCTGGCTACCCCAACCCCGGCCAACAGCTCTGAACACCCCGCAGCAACTGGCCCAAGCCCCTCCCGCTTCTCCTTCACCCAAATCCAGACAGCTGATATTCTGAAAGAGCTGCAAAATCTAGATCCCTACAAATCAGCTGGGCTAGACAATCTGGACCCTCTCTTCCTAAAATGATCCGCCGCCAATGTTGCAACCCCTATCCTTAGTCTGTTCAAACTCTCTTTCGTTACGTCTGAGATTCCTAAAGATTGGAAAGCGGCCACGGTCATCCCCCTCTTCAAAGGGGGAGACACTCTAGACCCAAACTGTTACAGACCTATATCCATCCTGCCCTGCCTTTCTAAAGTCTTTGAAAGCCAACTTAACAAACAGAGCACTGAACATTTCGAATCCCACCGTACCTTCTCCACTATGCATACCGGTTCCCGAGCTGGTCACGGGTGCACCTCAGCCACGCTCAAGGTCCTAAACGATATCATAACTGCCATCGATAAAAGACAGTACTGTGCAGCCGTCTTCATCGACCTGGCCAAGGCTTTCGACTCTGTCACTCACCATAGTCTTATCGGCAGACTCAACAGCCTTGGTTTCTTTAATGACTGCCTCGCCTGGTTCACTAACTACTTCTCAGATAGAGTTCAGTGTGTCAAATCGGAGGGCCTGTGGTCCGGACCTCTGGCAGTCTCTATGGGGGTGCCACGGGGTTTAATCCTCGGGCCGACTCTTTTCTCTGTAAACATCAATGATGTCACTCTTGCTTCGGGTAATTCTTTGATCCACCTCTATGCAGATGACACCATTATGTATACATCTGGCCCTTCTTTGGACACTGTGTTAACAAACCTCCAATCGAGCTTCAATGCCATACAACACTCCTTCCGTGGCCTCCAACTGCTCTTAAATGCTAGTAAAACTAAATGCATGCTCTTCAACTGATCGCTGCCCGCACCCGCCTGCCCGACCAGCATCACTACTCTGGACGGATCTGACTTAGAATATGTGGACAACTATAAATACCTAGGTGTCTGGCTAGACTGTAAACTCTCATTCCAGACTCATATTAAGCATCTCCAATCCAAAATTAAATCTAGAATCGGCTTCCTATTTCGCAACAAAGCCTCTTTCACTCATGCTGCCAAACATACCCTCGTAAAACTGACTATCCTACCGATCCTTGACTTCGGCAATGTCATTTAAATGAATACTAGTCATCCCCAAAGCCAACACCTTCTTTAGTCATCCCCAAAGCCAACACCTTCTTTGGCTGCCTTTCCTTCCAGTTCTCTGCAGCGAATGACTGGAACGAATTGCAAAAATCACTGAAACTGGAGACTTATATCTCCCTCACTAACTTAAGCATCAGCAGTCAGAGCAGCTTATCGATTGCTGCAGCTGTACACAGCCCATCTGTAAATAGCTCCTCCAGCTACCTACCTCATCCCCATATTTGTTTTTATTTTTCTGCTCTTTTGCACACCAGTATTTCTACTTGCACATCCTCATCTGCACATCTATCACTCCAGTGTTAATTTCTAAATTGTAATTACTTCGCCACTATGGCCTATTTATTGCTTTACCTCCTTACTTCATTTGCACACACTGTATACAGATTTTCTATTGTGTTATTGACTGTACGTTTGTTTATCCCATGTGTAACTCTGTGTTGTTGTTTTTGTCGCACTGCTTTGCTTTATCTTGGCCAGGTCGCAGTTGTAAATGAGAACTTGTTCTCAAATGGCCTACCTGGTTAAATAAAGGTGAAATAAAAAATTTAAAAAAATACAAAAATATGTATTTGGACAGTGAAGCTAGCTTTTTAATTTGGCTCTATACTGAGATCAAGTGATTCATATGATCTCAATGTTTTACCATTCATTCAGTTCCAATTGAGCAAACATAACCCAAAACACTACCAAAACAAACTGCAAATGCCTCCAACGAGTTTGTAGAGTCACAAGCTTGATGTAGTCCATGCGTGCTATGAATATGTGACAAAATAATGAACTTTTGACTACTTTAATACCCTGTAAATGAATCTGTCCAAATACTTATGAATTCAAATGGGGGAAGATATATAAAGTGTTTTCATTTCTAAACGGCAAAACAAATATACCTTGTAATTGAATTTTCAACATTGCAGAAACAATTTTATTATTGTAAACTTAAGTTTACAATTTTCATTTAGAAAATAAAGACAAATTGCATGGACCAAATCACTAGGACCCCAGAGCTACACTGTAGTACTGTACTACTTGGTAGCACAGCCTTTGGCCAAGATAACTGCTAACAAATGCTTCCGAGCAGCCATCCACGAGCTTGCTGCGCATTTCTACTAGCAATTTGGCCCACTTTTTAGCAGCAAGCTGCTCTAATTCTTCAATGTTTGAGGGGTGCCCTCCACAAACTGCTGTTTTCAGATCTGGCCATAGGTTTTGGATGTGATTCAGATCTGGACTCTTCACTGACCACTCCAGAAAAGTCCAGTGTTTCTTCTAGAATAATTCCAGGGTTCTTTTGAGCTGTGTTTAGGTATTTCCCTGCTGGAAGACCCATAACCTTCAGCAGAGACAACGTTTTTGGACACTAGGTTAAACATTGCACTCCAAAACACTTTGATAATTGAAAAGTGGGGTAAGGTAGCCTAGTAAGGTAGCCTAGTGGTTAGAGCGTTGGACCATTAACCTAAAGGTTGCTATATCGAATCCCTGAGCTGACAAGGTAAAAATCTGTCGTTCTGCCCCTGAACAGTTAACCCACTGTTCATTGGCTGTCATTGAAAATAAGAATTTGTTCTTAACTGACTTGTCTAGTTAAATAAAGGTTAAATAATTGTGATACACTACATGACCAAAAGTATGTGGATCCTGCTTGTTGAACATCTCATTTCAAAATCATGGGCAGTAATATGGAGTTGGTCCCCATTTGCTGCTATAACAGCCTCCACTCTTCTGGGAAGGCTTTCCACCAGATGTTGGAACATTGGTACAGGGACTTACTTCCATTCAGCCATAAGAAAATGAGTGAGGTTGGGCACGGATGTTGGGCGATTCGGCCTGGCTTGCAGTCGGTGTTCCAATTCATCCAAATGGTGTTCGATGGGGTTGAGGTCAGGGCTCTGTGCAGGCTAGTCAAGTTCTTCCCCACTCATCTCGACAAACCATTTCTGTATTGACCTCGCTTTGGTTGACCAACTCTCTGACCTTTATCCCATCATAAGAAGGTTCATGTCCATTCTGGCATTCTAATTCCTAATTCTATGACGACGACACCCAATTAGTCACGAAATCCCTAGTTTGAAAGCGACTGATTTTCTGGAAGCTATACTGTGCCATTTTCCCTACATTTTCCCCCACGTGCGCCAGCCCCGTAGCAATTCGACTTCAACAAATGAGCTTCAGTCCTAACATGATGCACCCACAGCAGAGTGAGAGAGAACAATAACATGGTTCACCCACAGCAGAGTGAGAGAGAACAATAACATGGTGCACCCACAGCAGAGTGAGAGAGAACAATAACATGGTGCACCCACAGCAGAGTGAGAGAGGACAATAACATGATGCACCCACAGCAGAGTGAGAGAGAACAATAACATGGTGCACCCACAGCAGAGTGAGAGAGAACAATAACATGGTGCACCCACAGCAGAGTGAGAGAGAACAATAACATGGTGCACCCACAGCAGAGTGAGAGAGAACAATAACATTATGCACCCACAGCAGAGTGAGAGAGGACAATAACATGGTGCACCCACAGCAGAGTGAGAGAGAACAATAACATGGTGCACCCACAGCAGAGTGAGAGAGACCAATAACATTATGCACCCACAGCAGAGTGAGAGAGGACAATAACATGGTTCACCCACAGCAGAGTGAGAGAGAACAATAACATGATGCACCCACAGCAGAGTGAGAGAGGACAATAACATGATGCACCCACAGCAGAGTGAGAGAGAACAATAACATGGTGCACCCACAGCAGAGTGAGAGAGAACAATAACATGGTGCACCCACAGCAGAGTGAGAGAGAACAATAACATTATGCACCCACAGCAGAGTGAGAGAGGACAATAACATGGTGCACCCACAGCAGAGTGAGAGAGAACAATAACATGGTGCACCCACAGCAGAGTGAGAGAGACCAATAACATTATGCACCCACAGCAGAGTGAGAGAGGACAATAACATGGTGCACCCACAGCAGAGTGAGAGAGAACAATAACATTGTGCACTATCTCCACATATGTGACGTAGTACACAATTTTCAGGGACCACTTTTGGCTCATGAGTGCTATTTTCAGAACTGCTGTCTAAAAAGCATGCAAAAGTACCCGGAGAAGGCCAACACCATTGGCGGACTGCCATCTCCCTCTCTGTCTTTTTCTCTAGCTCCCTCTATGTCTACCTCTGTCTGTCTTTCTGTCACGGTTGTCGTCGGTGATGGAGGACCAAAACGCAGCAGGTACGTGCAGGCTCATCTTGACGTTTATTTATATTCAAAATGAACATACAAAAATAACAAAAACCATGAACAATCGAACAACAAAACAGTCTGACTAGGCACAAGGCTAAGCACAGAACAATCTCCCACAAAAGACAAACAAACACACCCACATATATGGGACTCTCAATCAAAGGCAAATAGACAACACCTGTCTTCAATTGAGAGTCCCAACCCCAATGAATCCAAACATAGAAACAGACAGACACACTAGACTCAACATAGAATTCATGAAACTCACCCAGTGCCCAAAACCCCGGAATACTAAATCAAATGCCCTCCTAACTCATACAACACCCAGAACCACATAAAACAAATACCCTCTGCCACGTCCTGACCAAACTACAATACTAATTAACCCTTATACTGGCCAGGACGTGACAGTACCCCCCCCCTTAAAGGTGCTAACCCCGGAAGCACCTTAAAAACAAAAAAACAACAACAACAAAAAAATTCCCCCTTACTAAAGGGAGGGAAGGGAGGGTGGCTGCCGTCAACGACGGCACTGTGCTACACCCCCCCTCCCCAACCCACCTATATCAGGAGGTGGCTCCGGTTCTGGCCGTTCCAGGCAGTCGGGCCACTCTGGCAGTTCGGGGCAGTCTGGCCAGTCTGGCCGCTCGGGGCAGTCTGGTAGCTCGGTGCAGTCTGGCAGCTCGGGGCAGTCTGGGCAGTCTGGCAGCTCGGGACAGTCTGGGCAGTCTGGCAACTCGGGACAGTCTGGGCAGTCTGGCAACTCGGGACAGTCTGGGCAGTCTGGCCACTCGGGACAGTCTGGGCAGTCTGGCCACTCGGGACAGTCTGGGCAGTCTGGCCACTCGGAACAGTCTGGGCAGTCTGGCCACTCGGGACAGTCTAGGCAGTCTGGCCACTCCGGCAGTTCAGGGCAGTCTGGCCACTCCGGCAGTTCAGGGCAGTCTGGCCACTCCGGCAGTTCAGGGCAGTCTGGCCACTCCGGCAGTTCAGCGCAGTCTGGCCACTCCGGCAGTTCAGCGCAGTCTGGCCACTCCGGCAGTTCAGCGCAGTCTGGCCACTCCGGCAGTTCAGCGCAGTCTGGCCACTCCGGCAGTTCAGCGCAGTCTGACCTCTCTGGCGACTGTTGACTGGCGGGCAGCTCTGACGACTGTTGACTGGCGGGCAGCTCTGACGACTGTTGACTGGCGGGCAGCTCTGACGACTGTTGACTGGCGGGCAGCTCTGACGACTGTTGACTGGCGGGCAGCTCTGACGACTGTTGACTGGCGGGCAGCTCTGGTGATGGTTGACTGGCGGGCAGCTCTGACGACTGTTGACTGGCGGGCAGCTCTGACGACTGTTGACTGGCGGGCAGCTCTGACGACTGTTGACTGGCGGGCAGCTCTGGCGACTGTTGACTGGCGGGCAGCTCCTGCCCCGTCACACAGCCCTTGTGCCCCCCCCTAAAAAATTCTTGGGGGTGCCTCTCGGTCTCCCAGTCCTTGCCAGCCTTCTTCCGCTGCTTGGTCCTGTGAAGGTGGGAGATTCTGTCACGGTTGTCGTCGGTGATGGAGGACCAAAACGCAGCAGGTACGTGCAGGCTCATCTTGATGTTTATTTATATTCAAAATGAACATACAAAAATAACAAAAACCATGAACAATCAAACAACAAAACAGTCTGACTAGGCACAAGGCTAAGCACAGAACAATCTCCCACAAAAGACAAACAAACACACCCACATATATGGGACTCTCAATCAAAGGCAAATAGACAACACCTGCCTTCAATTGAGAGTCCCAACCCCAATGAATCCAAACATAGAAACAGACACACTAGACTCAACATAGAATTCATGAAACTCACCCAGTGCCCAAAACCCCGGAATACTAAATCAAATGCCCTCCTAACTCATACAACACCCAGAACCACATAAAACAAATACCCTCTGCCACATCCTGACCAAACTACAATACTAATTAACCCTTATACTGGCCAGGACGTGACACTTTCTCTCTCTTTGAACTCTCTCTTTTCACATAATATAGATGAGAGCAGAGCAGCAAGGTTGTGATGCTGTTGTAAGATGGCGCCGGAGAAGATGGCAGACGTTTTACGTGCACCCAGCCGATTGTATTTTTTTGTTCGCTTATTTGCGTTGTTTGTAACTTATTTTTTTTACTTATTTTGTACATAATGTTGCCACTAACGTCTCTCATGACCGAAAATAACTTCTAGACATCAGGACTGCGATTACTCACCACGGACAAGCAGAAACCTCTTTTTCCTTTCACGACTCGGACGAGCCCGACGCGAAAGACACGCTGCTTCCTCGGGAACAGGCTCCGATCCCCATGATCTGCTTGAAGAGGAGTTGGAGAAAGAGAGACCGGTCTGGCTAACTTCTGAGAATTCGTAGGCGATCGAATAAACCCCACTTCCCTCCATCCTGCTTGCAAACGTGCAATCTTTGGACAATAAAATTGATGAGTTACGCGTAAGATTAAACTACCAACGGAACATTAAAAACTGTAACATCTTATGCTTCACGGAGTTGTGGCTGAACAACGACAACATCAACATACAGCTGGTTATACGATGTACCGGCAGGATAGAACAGCGTCTGGTAAGACAAGGGGCGGCGGTCTATGTATTTTTGTAAACAACAGCTGGTGCACAATATCTAAGGAAGTCTCGAGCTATTGCTCGCCTGAGGTAGAGTTTCTCATGATAAGCTGTAGACCACACTACCTACCGAGAGAGTTTTCATCTGTATTCTTTGTAGCTGTATTCCGCCATAAGCAAACAAGAAAACGCTCACCCAGAGGCGGCACTCCTAGTAGCCGGGGACTTTAATGCAGGGAAACTTAAATCCGTTTTACCAAATTTCTATCAGCATGTTAAATGTGCAACCAGAGGAAAAAGAACTCTGGACTACCTGTACTCCACACATAGAGACACATACAAAGCTCTCCCTCGCCCTCCATTTGGCAAATATGACCATAATTCGACCCTCCTGATTCCTGCTTACATGCAAAAATGAAAGCAGGAGGGACCAGTGACTAGATCAATAAAAAGTGGTCAGATGAAGCAGATGCTAAGCTACAGGACTGTTTTGCTAGCACAGACTGGAATATGTTCCGGGATTCCTCAGATGGCATTGAGGAGGATACCACATCAGTCATTGGCTTCATCAATAAGCGCATCGATGATGTCGTCCCCACAGTGACCGTACGTACATACCCCAACCAGAAGCCATGGATTACAGGCAGCATCCGCACTGAGCTAAAGCCTAGAGCTGCCGCTTTCAAGGAGCGGGACTCTAACCCGGAAGCTTATAAGAAATTCCGCTATGACCTCCGATGAACCATCAAACAGGCAAACGTCAATACAGGACAAAGTTCGAATCATACTACACCGGCTCTGACTCTCGTCGGATGTGGCAGGGCTTGCAAACCATTACAGACTACAAGGGGAAGCAAAGCCGAGAACTGCGCAGTGACACAAGCCTACGAGACGAGCTAAACTACTTCTATGCTCGCTTCGAGGCAAATAACACTGAAACATGCATGAGAGCACCAGCTGTTCCGGAAGACTGTGCGATCACGCTCTCCGCAGCCGATGTGAGTACGATCTTTAAACAGGTCAACATTTTCAAGGCCGCAGGGCCAGATGCATTACCAGGACGTGAACTGTGAGCATGCGCTGACCTACTGGCATGCGCTGACCAAGTGTCTTCACTGACATTTTCAACCTCTCCCTGTCCGAGTCTGTAATACCAACATGTTTTAAGCAGACCACCATAGTCCCTGTGCCCAAGAACACTAAGGCAACCTGGCTAAATGACTATCGACCCGTAGCACTCACGTCTGTAGCCATGAAGTGCCTTGAAAGGCTGGTCATGGCTCACATCAACACCATTATCCCAGAAACCCTAGACCCACTCCAATTTGCATACCGCCCCAACAGATCCACAGATGATGCAATCTCTATTGCACTCCACACTGCCTTTCCCACCTGGACAAAATGATCACCTATGTGAGAATGCTATTCATTGACTACAGCGCAGCATTCAACACCATAGTGCCCTCAAAGCTCATCAATAAGCTAAGGACCCTGGTACTAAACACCTCCCTCTGCAACTGGATCCTAGACTTCCTGACAGGCCGCATCCAGGTGGTAAGGGTAGGTAACAACACATCTGCCATGCTGATCCTCAACACAGGGGCACCTCAGTCCCCTCCTGTACTCCCTGTTCACTCATGACTGCACGGCCAGGCACGACTCCAACACCATCATTAAATATATCTCGATGACACAACAGTGGTAGGCCTGATCACCGACAATGACGAGACAGCCTATAGGAAGGAGATCAGAGACCTGGTTGTGTGGTGCCAGGACAACAACCTCTCTCTCAACGTGATCAAGACAAAGGAGATGATTGTGGAATACAGGAAAAAGAAGACCGAGCACGCCCCCATTCTCATCGACGGGGCTGCAGTGGAGCAGGTTAAGCGCTTCAAGTTCCTTGGTGTCCACATCACCAACAAACTAAATTCTTCAGCTGCACCATCGAGAGCATCCTGACTGGTTGCATCACCTCCTGGTATGGCAACTGCTCGGCCTCCGACCGCAAGGCACTACAGAGGGTAGTGCGAACGGCCCAGTACATCACTGGGGCCAAGCTTCCTGCCATACAGGACCTCTATACCAGGCGGTGTCAGAGGAGGCCCTAAAAATTGTCAAAGACTCCAGCCACCCTAGTCATAGACTGTTCTCCCTGCTGTTTTCAACCCCTGCATATGTTCTCATAGTATTCAATCAATAGAAAGATACTAAATTATTGACAGTACTTTGGTCTTGAGTGAAATGTGTACATTGAAAACATACGTCCGCAGCAAAATAAAATGGTAATCCTTGTTCCATCTATTGAGATGGTACATGGAATTTGCCTGAGGGTGGCCTTGCGGTCAAGGCTGCCACCCTCTAATGTGATTAAATGCGCACATGTACAATTCCCCTGCCTGCATCGGTACAAATCCCAGCATCTACCAGCCCTGCTCTGTATCTCCCGTCTCTCTGTGTCCCCTCTCTGTGTCGCTGTCATTGAAAAATAAGAGAATATGGAAGGAAAGTGCATGTCCATTCTCCTTGTGTTGTATTAAGAGTGAGATTGTACATTGCCTCCTAGTCACTGGGTTGCAGAGACCATGAGTGGCATACCCATCCTGTGAGTGACCGATTTTATCCCGCTTCACAAGACACACACATTCCAACCTTATTTAATGGTTCAATAACAATTCTTATATCTTTCTGCTAGAGAATGTTGTTTCCATTCCTTTATTGGTCCATCCATTACCACTGCAGATGCTTTGCTGACATAAGTGCATACTTCTCATGCCAGCAAAGCAAATTAAATTGAATTGAAAAGAGGGAGAAAGAGAGATTAAGCGAGGGGTGGGAGAGAGAGAGATTGAGTGAAGAGATTGAGAGAAAGTCTTGAAGAGAAGCGTCTTTCCCCTTGCCACCCACCCTTTATTGTCATAGGGTGGCTGCTGAAGGCTTCAGCACTTATTTGCTTTGGCGTGACATGGCTGCACAGAAGCCCAATTGTTCACCACTGACGGGGCTCTCTCGCTCTCTCTCGATCTTGGAGAGAACTGAAATTTGATTGCAGACACGCTCACTAAGGTATTGCCTTACCTCCAACTATAAGTAGGATTAATCAGTGTTAATAATATGAATCAAGATTCATAATAAAAACATCCTTAGCGTAAATAAGCTAATGAAGGCATTGTCTTAGTGAAGAACAAGTGCCACATCCAAGGCAAGCCAATCAGCCAGCTCACAGAGCCCACAGCCCTCCTGTCTTATTATTGTCAAGCTAATCATATGAAAATGTGGAGGAGAGATGATATTATAATCACAATAATAACAAATGGGAGGGATGGCATAACAATGCCTTGCTTTTGTTTGATTACACTGCACAGTTGATTTGTTCCATTTCAGGGATGAGCAAGACTGGATAGGCCCACTGCAGGGAAGGCTCGCTACAAAACATTTACATTTAATTTAATTAGGTAGAAAGAAGAAAAAACGGGCTCCCAACAATGAAATGAATTACTCATAAAATCAACAAACCCTTTAGATGTTGAGAATATTAAATCATAAGACCGGAAAATGTACATTTGAAATTGGTTACACTGGGCTTTTAAAGGGGAAGTTTATCCGAATGCCCAAATCGATTCCAAAGAGATTATCACTTTGAGTTGACCTGCTCTACTGTCATGTAACATCCGATCTGATATATTATTTATATTAGGTTTGGGCAAACATGCAACCACCATGAGAATTTCTCCTTATGAATATAATTCAATAGCATGATTCCTTTTATGCGTTTGAACTATTTACACTGAGGGTACAAAACATTAGGAACACCTGCTCTTTCCGTGACATTGACTGACCATGTGAATCCTGGTGAAAGCAACAATCCCTTATTGATGTCACTTGTTAAATCCACGTCAATCAGTGTAGATGAAGGGGAGGAGACAGGTTAAAGAGTGATTTTTAAGCGTTGAGACAATTGAGACATGGATTGTGTACATGTGTCATTCAGAGAGTGAATGGGTAAGACAAAATATTTAGGTGCCTTTGTATGGGGTATGGTAGTAGGTGCCAGGCACACTGGTTTGAGTGTGTCAAGAACTGCAACATTGCTGGGTTTTCCACATGCATCAGTTTCCTGTGTGTATCAAAAATGGTCCGCCATCCAAAGGACTTCCAGCCGACTTGACACAACTGTTGGAAGCATTGGTGTCAACATGGGCCAGCATCCGTGTGGAACTCTTTCGACACCTTGTAGAATCCATGTTCCCGATGAATTGAGGCTGTTCTGAGGGCAATAGGGGGTGCAACTCAATATTAAGAAGGTATTCCTATAGTTTTGTACACTCAGTGGATGTGTTTATGTCTATATTCTCATATGACTTGCAGCATATGGCTGCAGAAGAAACAGTATAGTTATTTATAATGCATACAAAAATATATTGAGTATAGAAGCAGTCCTTGCTACAAAATAAATCTTTACCCAGACGAAGCTTTGCAATTCTTTTCAACCCCTGATCCTGCTTAGCAGCCTTGAGATCTGTGACCTCACCTTCCTTTCCCGTCTCACAGAACCTGAGTAGCCCTGGATGATATTTTGATGGACTCTCTACATGTCTGTCCCTGTCAACATTACTAAGTAAGAATGCTTGATACCCTCCCTTCAGCTTTATGGACAAAGTGTCTGATTTCTCCATCAAAGACACAGGCTTCTGATTTAGACATGTTACAAAACAGAGGAACATTAAAAATGGACACCTACAGTTCACATTTCTCTCTGGTCTGTCCATTGTTCTTTCAGTTCCCACAAGCACCATTACTGCCAGATAACTTGCTACAGAGACATATTCTTACAGGTCAAAGTAAATGGGGAGATAAAAACATGTGCTGAGATAAAGTAATCAGCTGTGGCAATTTGCTGACATGATTTGGGACAGGAGTGAATCACAGTCACAGTCACACTCCCACAGAGACCAGACCAGATCAGACGAGGTGCTAGCCTTCTAATGAGCTGCAGCCCCAGACCATGTCTGTCAGTGGCAGGGAGAGAGATAGTGTGTGTGTGTGTGTGTGTGTGTGTGTGTGTGTGTGTGTGTGTGTGTGTGTGTGTGTGTGTGTGTGTGTGTGTGTGTGTGTGTGTGTGTGTGTGTGTGTGTGTGTGTGCATGTGTATGTGAGACAAAAAAAAAATCGCCTTATTTTCCAAACAGTAGTGGGCTGATCAGAAATGGTCAAATAGCTTAGCAATTGATAAACGAAATAAAAATGGTGTGATTTTTCCATTACCATTGTATAATTGGTTTGGGAATTGGTCCACAGATAATGAAGAATAGGACAAAGAATAGGTACATTCATTCTCAATTTTTCAGAACTTTCTGAAGAACTGGCTCCATGAGGGTCATTGTAAAACTGTTGATAATTGAGCAAGTTTTGTTTTTATTGTGTAACCTTTAAAATTCACAGTACAGTTCTCATCATATCTTTGCATTCAATTGTTAAACTGTTAATTTGCATTTACTTTGAAAACAAATATTTGCAAAAAATTATCTAAACAGTTGTCCAATCAAGTTTGGCAATTGTTTGAATGTTGAGGTTTCATTGGTCCATTGGCACAGTTGATTTTAATTGACTAATTAGGTCACCTGCCATTTGAAATAGGCTAGGTGTTGCCAGTAAGCCTATAATGTTGTTTTTCAATAATGTTTTTAGATGCCAATTGAGATTTGAACATTTTGGAATTAATTTAAACCTTCTTAAGTAATAGGGTATCGGCCAGGCCTTCCACAAATGCCCAATCTTAATGTTCAGAGTTCAAGTTGGATCTTGAGTGTTGGCACTATGTGGGTCGCCTGGGGGAACTGGTAAATATTTCGCCAACTCCTCCCCTCGCCTTGGTTGGAAGTAGCCGAGCCGGAGCGGGGCGTGTCGCGGTGGGCGGGCTCCAGTGCGGTGCTGATGCTGTCTCTTCAATTCCACGGTTGCAGGTGGAACGACAGGGCTAGCTCCCTTCACCTCTGTCAGCTGGAGAAGAAGAAAAAACTGCATTCTGACCTGCTTCACGCACTGGATAACAAAATAAGCGGCATATCCAGACCAGGAATATTACACCTTTGATGTCTGGAGAATTATCGAGAGGGATTTCACAAAGACACAAGTAAGGACTTTTTCTTCTATGTTTTTCTATGGTCACAATTCCTTTGCGTCTGTCTGTCTGCGTTTTCTGACAGCGCTGCTGTGCTGGAAGCAGGATGTGGATTTTCGGACAGCGTGACAAACATCAGAGCATGGTTATATCAGACTACGGACCTTTTTTGCTGTCGACTGCAGTTCTGAAATCATGTTTGTATTGAAAGAGATAGGATAGGTTAGTATGTTGTCATCATAATAATAGGACACCGTTTCCTTAGAGAAGAATGTATACATGACTGTAGATGGAGGGATGCGTAATGGGTCAATGTGTTGGAGGGGATAAGTCGGCCCTGGCAGCAGTGTCCTTCTTTGGGATGAGACATAGCTTATAAACGGGCAGACTGCTGCTCTATTTTCTGCGTCCAGAAATTGGCACGCTGTTTGTAACAGGCTACATTACCGAGAATGAAAGAAAAAAAACAGGAGAGTGCGTTTCAATTTTCACATGTTCAGAAAAATATGATTCATGTGATTACTGTAGAAATGTATATACCTTATGATTGTAATATTAGGCTATGTTATGATCGGATAATCCAATGTGAGACGAGCGCGTCTTTTCCTTGTCCAGTCTGGATAGACATCTAAGGCTCCAGGATCAAACCGAGTTCAGAAAGACGGTCATATGCTTCTTGCTGCAGAGAATGAGTCCACTGTCTATTCACCTACTAACAATCACGCTCTTTAGTGATGTCCCCCTACACCTTTTCCAAATCCTTGAAAGGAAGAATTTATAGCTTGAATTTACTTGAGAGCAGACTTGGGAGCTCAGGACATATAAATATTGAAGTTCACAACGTGGGCTTCATTAAATACGTTTTATTGGCGCTTTACAATGATCTTTTAAGGCTTGAATAGTTTAGGCCACTCGAGGCCATGCATTATTCGGTCTCCGAAACACCGCATTACAATTCTGTCTGAAAACGATCCGTCTCTATTGCATTATAGCTGCATTTACGTACATATAAATATATAGATATTACATCACATTATTATAGCATAGTTTACCTTTTTTTAATGACAAATGCGATATATTTGATACTTGATAATAGCAGTATAGCAAATGCGACTCAAATGTTTTCCACTGTGTCGCTATACCTTAGCCCACTGGGGTGCGTAACCGTGTCTCCTTAGGGTCCCTCAATATCAGATAGAGAGAGGAAAAAGACCATGTTCCACGACAGTTATTGGTTACGTTTACATGAAAACTTGTGCTACATTTGGGGATAGCTATCCGTGTAGGAGCGAGGCCTGGAGCTGATTGACGCACACATAGACCAGGCAGTGGTGTGTATATCACTTATCGAACAGGCTGTCTTCTACTTCCAATACGGACCCCGGGGCCAAATCATTGGACATGATGGCCGTTCTGAAGTCAACATATAGATTAAGGTAACTTTATTCGTCAGTTGGTCCAACAAAATGTGACTTTCCGCTTCATCCAACCCCTCCTAAAGCCATACTGTACCTCTACAAACGGGGTTGGGGAGGTTATTGTAATCCGTTACAGTTACTAGCTAACTGTCCTAAATTGTAATCAGTAACGTTATTTTTTGATTACCCAAACTCAGTAACGTAATCTGGTTACTTTTAGATTACTTTACAAGAAGACAAAATGAATATTACGAATTGAACAACAGCTATTGCAGGATAAATCAATGTTGGGTTAGGGTTAGGGTTAGCTGTCCATAAATGGGGTGGCAGGTAGCCTAGTGGTTACCGCGTTGGGACAGTAACCGTAAACTGACGAGGTAAAAATCTGTCGTTCTGCCCCTGAATATGGAAGTTGATTCCCGGTAGGCGTCAATGTAAATAAGAATTTGTTCTTAATTGACTTGCCTAGTAAATTAAAACATATGCATGTATGAGTTTGCTATGTAACACATTGCTTTCTTTCTATTATAGCTAATAATACACATTATTTCTTTACATTAGAAAACTAAGTCTGTCAGATTTCTAGTCATTCCAATTATTTTAATTTCCCTTGATCTTCAAGAATAGGACTTGGAAATATGGAAATATAGATTAGACAAGTTGTTTTACCTGAGCGTAACCCCAAAACGAAGGATTTGTTAGTCTACTCTGTTGTTTATCTTGTTGTCATGGACAACTGATTGGGCTCGTTGTTTCGAGTTGAAAAATAAATGCTGCTCCCGTGGAATGGCATGCTTTGAGCACTACCGAGAAGTGCTATTTGCACGTGAAAATGTAACAACAAATGCTGAATTTGATATATAGGCCTATTGTTTCTGTTTTTGTTGGTGACACTTTGATATCTCGATAATTTGCAGCTGTTTATGTCTATCAAAAGTGCGCGAGTTTGAGCATGTGTCCATTAAGCCTATCATACATTTTTGTTTAATCACCACAAATTAGATTGAGCAATAAAAGTCCCAATTGTGGTCTTCTTAAATTAAACTCGTTTTGACAGTATGGAGAAGTTAGGTACTCCCTCAAATGTCTATTCCATAGGCTGCAATCCGCACTATAGAGCAGTTGAAATAGCGCATATTTCACTGGCTGTCCACAAAACTATGATTGATGGGCAGCTTAACCTTCTTCAATTCAACCATTATTGGGTTAAAATGCACATCTGCATTTGTGAACAGCCATCAACAACAACCACAATCCGTAAACCGCAAATAGCTAAATGACAGAGCAGCAGTGTGATTTATATTAATGCGCTATGTAGATTTCAATAATAAGTGATATCCGGATCGCGCGTAGGCTACACCAGTGCTGTCGTCCTTACCTCCAAGCGTTAATTCAAATTGGATCATCTTTGGATGCCGACAGCAGTCGCACCATTGGAAGGCATAGCTTGGAATGTAGCCTATTCCTGGTCTTTTCCCACGATCAGTCAAACATATTTGGTGTGTCGTCGTAGTGGTCTCTGATTTGCTCAGGTGGCTGAGCAAGTCACTCGCTCAGGTGGAACAAACTTAAACGTGCTCCTTTTGCCATTGCTGATTTGAATGACATTGAGAAAACATAAAGGTGTCAACAAATGTTTCGCAAACATCTTTTCAGAATTTTTAAGTAATCCTAGAAGTAAACATCTAGGTCTTCAAAAGTATCTGTAATTACAATAATTTGCAGGTAACATAAGCGATTACAGTCAGTTTTTTGCAATCCGTTACTCCCCAACCCTGCATAAACCATGCATATACAGTACACACACACACACGCACGCACACACACACACACACACCCGCAAACGCACACCCACGCACGTACACACACGTATTCACTGAGTGTACAAAACATTAAGGACACCTTCTTAATATTGAGTTGCACCCCCCCTCAGCACAGCACTCAAAGGCACTTCCATTTTTTTGTCTTTCCCATTCACACTCTGAATGGCACACATACACAATCCATGTCTCAATTGTCTCAAGGCGTAAAAATCCTTCTTTAACCTGTCTCCTCCCCTTCATCTACACTGATTGAAGTGGATTTAACAAGTGACATCAATAAGGGATGATAGCTTTCACCTGGATTCAGCTGGCCAGTCTATGTCATGGAAAGAGCAGGTGTGCTTAATGTTTTGTACACTCTGTGTATATCATATACCAGTTTAACAGCCTCTATACCACTCCTCGCAACCTCATTTCTGTTCTATTCTGTTATTTGTAATATTACTATCTAATTATGTTTGGACTGTATTATGAAGGGACGTTGGTTTCAGCTAAAGTCTATACAATCGCAAATGACTGGGTGAATATATTGTTTATCCCTTGCATGTTCAGCTCATCTCACAATTGTGTTAAAGGAAATCGCAACAAATACAATGAATGCAACCATTTGAAATGTGATCATCTTCTCTCAAGCTATTGATTGAAGTACTCTTTTAGGGACATCATACCATGCTATTGACTTTGGTCTGTAAAACGGTTTTGACTGACAGTGAGTTTATAATCAATTAATAATGCATAGGCTAATTAGCATCTTCTCTAATATGCTTACATATTTAACACTGTGGCGCTGCCAACAGACGAGGACGTGTAGAATCTATATGCACACTTTCTATATATTGTTCTACTCACTGTGTTTTATGGAGGGTGCTTAACATTGCCGTGATGGGTTGAGATGACTTATAATAATTGCAAATTCCCCTCAATCTGAATAATTGATTCCAGACCTGTTATTCACTGAGTGCAAAAGTGGGTTTCAATGTCCTCCGCTTAAATTTGTGCGATCCTATCCGCTGTTATGCAACATTCCTGAATACAAAATCCATACAAAATATGAAACTCGTATAATCAACCTAAATTTTAAGGGCTCTGCAATCAGAATCCATTGGTACGTTTGATAGCCTCTGAACTAGGCCTTTTGAAACGCTGACGTATTAATGTACCTCGTCTAGGAAGTAGCCCCACAACGTAAAAGTTATATTTTATTGTATTCTATTTCATTCTATTCTGTTGTATTTTTATTTTATTGTATTCTATTCTATTGTGGTTTGATAATGAGCAAGAGAGGTTCATCATCTCTAAAATGTCAGCCACATGGTAATTTCGGGATACTTTGTTGGTATTGTACTGTAGTGGAGAGGTTCATAAATCAAAATGTCAGACACAAGGCCTCAGAAATCCTATCCACTCAGAGGACAGACCTTGAATGGTATTGAATAGCTCAGCTGCCATTTTCCCTGACACAGACATCAGGGGTTCCTCTCCCTCTCACCTCTGTTGATATGTGCCCCGTCGCTAGGCCGTCACTAGGCCAACATGGGCATGACCTCCTGTTCTGGTTCATCACTGTCAGTGAGGGAGGGAGGAAGGGAGGGAGAGAGAGAGGAGGAACGAGGGAATGAGAGAGAGAGAATCAGGCACGGTAATCTCCCTTTAATCCCTCACACAGCAGCGACGAGAGCAATCTGCCTCATTAACTCTCTACTCCTATTCCTTCATCCATCTTTCCATTCCTTCATCCATCTTTCTATTCCTTCATCCAAACGAAGGAATGAGCAGACAAACTTAGGGGAGGTAAGAGGCAGACAAGCAGACACTTTCAATTGCAAAGAAAAAGGAAATGGAAAAACACAACCCTCCGTCCCCCTATCTCCTCCATTATGTTGATGTGTCTGTGATGAGGGGCGACGTGCCCTGCCTCTTCCAGCCTCAGCCTCATCTAGTGCTTTGATTACGCAGTCAGATCCGAGGGAGTTATGGGAGGCCTCTGATGGAGAAGGCCCTATGATCTAACAACGTACGTAATAAAGACCTCTCATTGTCTTCCACACTGATTGGTTGAATCCTACTGAACAATAATACAGTGTGGAGTATTGATTGATCTGATTGGGTTAGTTGTGTTTGATTGGTAGGCTTGGAAGGGATTTTGCCACAAGGAGTAATGGCAGGCAGGTGTTTTGGGTGTTTTTGGGGATGTTACATTTTGTAGTCCTTTCTGGGGTTTGGTGGATGAATGACAAAGTTGTTGAGTGATATTATCAGAATTGAGACACCAATTGAGACCCCAAAGGGACTGCAGTTGAAAAAGCCCTGTATTTTTTTTCTGAATAGTTGAAAGAAGCAAACCCAGCCCTTTTCATTTTGGAGTTATCCCAAAAACAGCAACACAAATCCAATGAATTAATAAGATGCTTTCTCTGTAGCACTTGCCTCAACTGAAAGCCACATTTGATGTATTTGCTGTCTCTAAAGAGCCATGGAAGTTGGGTTCCTCAGCGAGCCTTCCCCTCCTTCTCCTTCTTCTCATCCTCCTTCTCCTTCTCCTCCTCCTTCTCACCCTTCCTCTCCTCCTCCTCCTCCTCCTCCTCCTTCTCCTCCTCTTTTTTTTCTTCTCCTCCTCCTCCTCCTTCACTTTCTACTGTCATACCACATATCTTTAGCCAGACCTGGGTTTTGTGGGTATGTATTTTAGGTGTGACGCATTGCGTTAGCACTCTCCAGCGAGCTATTTAACCTAAATTACTACAGCACCAAAGACAGCTGCTTTCTCTGGTTTAAAAATACTCCATCTCACCTCCCCCGCCTTCAGAAGGGTATCTGTTGGGCAAACGGAGTGATGTAAGCTCTCCGTTGATTGATATATCAGGTTCACCAGCATGAAAAAATACTGCAGTTTACTATAGAATACTACACTACATACTATATATGTATATAGTAAACTGTTGTATACTGTATAATACTACAGTAAATACTACAGGATTATAGTAAATGGATAGTTTGATTTGATCGTTAATAAAATTTGATTTAATTTGATAGTTCAGAGCTTCCCCCATAATTTGTGCCACCCATAAGTCAGTAACCTACATGCCAAGTATAGACCATATATTGTGTTCCCTACAGGTTACAGAAAATAGCTCAGAAGCTCTGAACTATCCATTTAGACCCCAGTCCTACCTCGCTCCCTACCTCGCTCCCTACCTCCGTATCTACCTACAGTCTATGGAAAATGGTTTATTTTATTATTTCTCCAGTAGGTTTGCTGAAAGAGAAAGCCTTCACTTCTATGCCAAAAATAATTGTCACGCCCTTGGTTCTCTATGGTGTTGAAGGTCAGGGCGTGACTAGGGGGTGTTCTAGTCTTTTCATCTCTATGTTGGTGCTTTTGGTATGGTTCCCAATTAGAGGCAGCTGATGTTCGTTGTCTCTAATTGAGGATCATACTTAAGGAGTCCCTGTTCCCACCTGCTTTGTGGGATATTGTTTTGTGTATGTGCATGTAGCACCACTACATTCACGTTTCGTTGTTGGTTTATTGTTTTGTAGAACTTTCACTGTTTATTAAAAGATGTGGAACTCTAATCACGCTGCGCCTTGGTCCGTCCTTCATAACAACTGTGACAGAATATCCCACCAAACAAGGACCAAGCAGCGTGCAACGGAGGGAAAAGTGAGTTGGACCTGGGAAGAGATCATGGAAGGATGCGAGACCTTTCCTTGGCGGGAGTTGCCAGGAAATCAGGAAGGACAGCGACGATGCCGGGGGCCGTGGCCACAGAAACCCCAAGATTTGTTTTGGGGGGGCACGAGGAGTGGTCGGCTGAGCAGCGGAGAGTGCCAGAGCTCGAATGGGAGTCGATGGAGGAGTGCAATAAGGGATACCGGAGAGAAGAGTTAGCAAGGAGTAGGCTACAGCGCAGGCGTGCTGAAGAGCGTGTCATCAGTCCGGTGCCATCTGTGCCGGCTCCACGCACCAGGCCACCAGTGCGCCTCCCCAACCCGGTATGTCCTGTGCCGGTTCCTCGCACTCGCCATGAGGAGTGTGTCTTCAGTCTGCTGCCACAGAAACCCCAAGATTCTTTTGGGGGGGGGAACATGGAGCTGGCGGCTGAGCAGAGGGAAGAGCCAGAGACCGTCAGGGAGGCGATGGAGAAGTTGGGGGAGAGAGAGAGGAGAGAGATATTGGTCAAGTGTGTTCTGCTCAACATTCGACCTGAAGTGCCTGTCAGCAGTCTGGTGAAGTCTGTGCCGGTTTCACGCATCTGGCCTCCAGTGCGCCTCCCCAGTCCGGTAAGTCCTGTGCCAGCTCCCCGCACTCGCCCTGAAGTGTGTGTCATCAGTCCGGTGAAACCTGTACCAGCTCTACGCACCAGGCCTCCAGTGCGCCTCCCCAGTCCGGTAAGTCCTGTGCCAGCTCCCCGCACTCGCCCTGAAGTGCGTGTCCCCAATACGGTGCCACCTGTGCCGGCTCCACGCACCAGGCCTCCAGTGTGCCTCTCCAGCCCGGAGCGTTCTGTGCCGGCTCCAAGCACTCGACATGAGGAGCGTGTCATCAGTCAGGTGCAACCTTTGCCGATGCCCAGTCCAGGCACGGTGTCCAGTCCCGCTCCCTGGCAGGAGCCTCCCTCTGCGCCGGTGCCCAGTCCAGGCATGGCGTCCAGTCCCTTCTCCAAGGCCGGAGCCTTCCTCAGCGCCGGTGCCCAGTCCAGGCACGGTGTCCAGTCCTGCTCCATGGCAGGAGCCTCCCTCTGCGCCGATGCCCAGTCCAGTCCCGCTCCATGGCCGGAGCCTTCCTCAGCGCCGGTGCCCAGTCCAGGCACGGCGTCCAGTCCCGCTCCATGGCAGGAGCCTTCCTCTGCACCGGTGCCCAGTCCAGGCATGGCGTCCAGTCCCACTCCAAGGCCGGAGCCTTCCTCTGCGCCGGTGCCCAGTCCAGGCACGGCGTCCGACCCGCACCGGAGCCACCACCGACACTAGTCACCCCCCCTACCCTCCCCATTTGGTTTCAGGTTTTGCGGCCGGAGTCCGCACCTTTGGGGGGGTACTGTCACGCCCTGACCATAGAGAGCCCTTGGTTCTCTATGGTGTTGAAGGTCAGGGCGTGACTAGGGGGTGTTCTAGTCTTTTCATCTCTATGTTGGTGCTCTTGGTATGGTTCCCAATTAGAGGCAGCTGATGTTCGTTGTCTCTAATTAGGGATCATACTTAAGGAGTCCCTGTTCCCACCTGCTTTATGGAATACTGTTTTGTGTATGTGCATGTAGCACCACTACTTTCATGTTTCGTTGTTGGTTTATTGTTTGTAGAAGTTTCACTGTTTATTAAAACATGTGGAACTCTAATCACGCTGTGCCTTGGTCCGTCCTTCATAACAACCGTGACGAAAATAAAACTAAAGCACTGTATTAAATACTACAGTAATGTCTGCAAAAAGTAAATACTACAGTATACTACAATCACAAAAAACACTACATTTATTACTATAGTACAGACTACAGTTTTCTTTTACTAGAGTATTTATACTATAGTTTTAAAAAAACACTCTCAGTGAAAAACACTCACAGTGAATACTACAGTAAAGTCAGCCAAAAACACTACAGTGAAAATTATAGTATTTATACAATATTATAAACTGGATGGTTCGAGCCCTGAATACTGATTGGCTTTATGACAAAACATTTATTTTTACTGCTCTAATTATGTTGGTAACCATTTTATAATAGCAATAAGGCACCTCAGGGGTTTGTGGTATATGACCAATATACCATGGCTAATGGCTGTATCCAGGCACTCCCCATTGCATCGTACACACGAGCAGCCCTTAGCCGCGGCCATATACCACACCCCCTCGTGCCTTATTGCTTAAGTATACTGTAGTATTTTTTCATGTGGTGGGGCCATTCTAATATTTATAGAAATACAGTTGAAGTCGGAAATTTACAAGGTTCCCTTCACCCCAAAAATGCCCTTGTGAGACTGTGAGAGAGATTGAGTCACAGTACAGTTCAATGCTGGTTTTCTTCCTGCTATTTATTCGACAAAATGAGCTCTAGACTGTCCCCCACCTGGGAAGAAAGAGAAGAGCGGGCTTGGTTTGAGAAGGATGATAGGGCCTGAGAAGGGCGATAGGGGTTAAGGAGGGCGATAGGGGTTGAGGAGGGTAAAAGGGCCTGAGGAGGGCGATAGGGCCTGAGGAGGGCGATAGGGCCTGAGGAGGGCGATAGGGCCTGAGGAGGGCGATAGGGCCTGAGGAGGGCGATAGGTCCTGAGGAGGGCAATAGGGGGTTAGGAGGGGGATAGGGCCTGAGGAGGGCGATAGGGGTTAAGGAGGGCGATAGGGGTTAAGGAGGGCGATAGGGGTTAAGGAGGGCGATAGGGGTTAAGGAGGGCGATAGGGCCTGAGGAGGGCGATAGGGCCTTAGGAGGGCAATAGGGGTTTAGGAGGGTAAAATGGCCCGAGGAGGGAAAAATGGCCTGAGGAGGGCGATAAGGGTTTAGGAGGGTGAGAAGGGTTTAGGAGGGCGATCGGGGTTGTTGAGGGTAAAAGGGCCTGAGGAGGGCGATAGGGCCCGAGGAGGGCGATAGGGGTTTAGGAGGGCAATAGAGGTTGTTGAGGGTAAAAGGGCCTGAGGAGGGCGATAAGGGTTTAGGAGGGCAATAGAGGTTGTTGAGGGTAAAAGGGCCTGAGGAGGGCGATAGGGCCTGAGGAGGGCGATTTTGGGGTATAGGAGGGTAAAAGGGTCTGAGGAGGGGGATAGGGCCTGAGGAGGGTATAGGGGTTTAGGAGGGTAAAATGGCCTGAGGAGGGCAATAGGGGTTTAGGAGGGTGATAGGGGTTTAGGAGGGCGATACGGGTTTAGGAGGGTAAAAGGGCCTGAGGAGGGCGATAGGGGTTTAGGAGGGTAAAATGGCCTGAGGAGGGCAATAGGGGTTGAGGAGGGTGATAGGGCCTGAGGAGGGCAATAGGGGTTGAGGAGGGTGATAGGGCCTGAGGAGGGCGATAGGGCCTGAGGAGGGTGATAGGGGTTTCGGAGGGTAAAAGGGCCTGAGGAGGGTGATAGGGGTTTAGGAGGGTAAAAGGGCCTGAGGAGGGTGATAGGTTTTGAGGAGGGTGATAGGGGTTGAGGAGGGCAATAGTGGTTTAGCAGGGTGATAGGGGTTTAGGAGGGTGATAGGGGTTGAGGAGGGGGATAGGGGTTGAGAAGGGCGATAGGGTTTTAGGAGGGTGATAGGGGTTGAGGAGGGCGAACGGGTTTAGGAGGGTAAAAGGGCCTGAGGAGGGCGATAGGGGTTTAGGAGGGTAAAAGGGCCTGAGGAGGGTGATAGGGGTTGAGGAGGGGATAGTGGTTGAGGAGGGCGATAATGGTTTAGCAGGGTGATAGGGGTTTAGCAGGGTGATAGGGGTTTAGCAGGGTGATAGGGGTTTAGGAGGGCGAACGGGTTTGAGGAGGACGATAGGGGTTGAGGAGGGTGATAGGGGTTTAGGAGGGTGATAGGGGTTGAGGAGGGTGAACGGGTTTGAGGAGGGCGATAGGTTTTGAGGAGGGTGATAGGGGTTTAGCAGGGCGATAGTGGTTTAGCAGGGTGATAGGGGTTTAGGAGGGCGAACGGGTTTGAGGAGGGCGATAGGGGTTGAGGAGGGCGATAGGGGTTTAGGAGGGTGATAGGGGTTGAGGAGGGTGAAAGGGCCTGAGGAGGGTGATATGCGTTTAGGTGGGCGATAGGGGTTGAGGAGGGCAATAGGGGTTTAGGAGGGCGATAGGGGTTTAGGAGGGCAGTAGGGGTTTAGGAGGGCAGTAGGGGTTGAGAAGGGTGATAGGGGTTTAGTAGGGAAATAGGGGTTTAGGAGGGCAATAGGGGTTTAGTAGGGAAATAGGGGTTTAGGAGGGCAATAGAGGTTGAGGAGGGCGATAGGGGTTTAGGAGGGCAATAAGGGTTTAGGAGGGTGAAAGGGGTTGAAGAGGGCGATAGGGGTTGAGGTGGGCGATAGGGGTTTAGGAGGGCAATAGGGGTTGAGAAGGGTGATAGGGGTTGAGGAGGGCGATAGGGGTTGAGGAGGGCGATAGGGGTTTAGTAGGGAAATAGGGGTTTAGGAGGGCAATAGAGGTTGAGAAGGGCGATAGGGGTTGAGGAGGGCGATAGGGGTTTAGTAGGGAAATAGGGGTTTAGGAGGGCAATAGAGGTTGAGAAGGGCGATAGGGGTTGAGGAGGGCGATAGGGGTTTAGTAGGGAAATAGGGGTTTAGGAGGGCAATAGAGGTTGAGAAGGGCGATAGGGGTTGAGGTGGGCGATAGGGGTTTAGGAGGGCAATAGGGGTTGAGAAGGGTGATAGGGGTTGAGAAGGGTGATAGGGGTTGAGAAGGGCGATAGGGGTTGAGGAGGGCGATAGGGGTTGAGATACACACTGGTTGTGTGGCGCAATATCGGAGAGAGCGATTGCAAGGAAAGCCTATTTGAGAAGCACAAAGGGTCCTCTTGAGGAGAGGGTGAGAGGTGGCTCCCCAGCCACAATGGGGCTTCTTAGAATGGGCCAGTGGGGCAACGGTGGCTCTATTGGGGTTGTACAAAGAGCATGCCTTCATCAGCCTTAACCATCATAAAGAGGCTGGTTCCCTGATTGCAGAAGACCTGGGGGTACAGTATAGCACAGGCACCATTTAGTTCATGACACCCATTCATAGACTACACACAACCACCAAGGACATTGGATGAACGAGTGGGGTCATGCAATTATCTGCATCCTCTCTCACCTTTGTGGTGAGCGATAAACAGATTAGGTGTATTTACGGATAAGCGGTGGCAATAAGAGGGCAACGAAAGTATTGAAAATCAATCGAATGTCCTCGAATTGCTGTGTTATTTTCTTCTTTCTTTTGTATTTATTTTCTTTTTATTCAGAATTTCTGGAAGTTAAACTCTTCTGACTGTGGACATGGTGACCCGTCTTAGTGTCACTTCACTGTGTTCTAAGTTCCTCTGATGGCGGCCCCAGTGTTGCTGTTTTTCCTTTGGTCGTCGGGGGGTGACTGAGGGTGTGTCATAGTAGGCAGTTCTGCCCGCCCGGGCGCTCTTCTGCTCTCTGGTTTTGAAGGAAAAAAGCTGAGACGTGATCCGTCCGGATGTGTCAGAGGCTGCTACCAGAGAGCGAGGGGACACAAAAGACACAGCTCTCCCTGCCTCCTACTTTCCTCCTCCTTCTCACATCCTCTTCCTCTCCCCGGCCTAGCTCAGCCATTTCAATAACAATCCAGTCTGATGTCTGATCTGTTTAGAAAGTTGCTGACTTACTCCACTCTGATGAAGCACATAGGGCTCTATTCATTATTTTGGATCCATTCTCTGTATGACATTTTCCAGTATTATGTACTTTTCAAGGCATTGCAGTAGTGATACATAATTGAAATGCATCTAAAAAAAAATACAGTATCTTATTGTTCCACACATGATCTCCCCATAATAACCATTGATGGTGTTTCTCGTCAACAGTTACACAACATTCCCACAACCCTCTCCCAGCCTCTAAGCTCCATCCAGAAATGGATTATCAGGGCTCAAATAGTTTTGGGATCTGTGCCACAATCGTATCGTTTTTCAGTACCTATTGGGATGCAAGTCTATATTCCCTTCATTTCCCATTGGCAGAGTCCAATATTTATCCGCGTTTTTTTCCCCTCATTCATCTGGTGTGACCATGGGGCCAGGGTTCCAGTCTGGAAGCATACTTTCCACTGTGCTCAGAGGACACTTTCGGTACTGCAGCTTCACTGATGCCGAGACCACAATTCCTAAAAAGACACTTTCGCTATCACCTTTGTGGCAAAAATATCCATCGAATTTATTCAGTAATTTTTAAAATATTTTTTTTATCACTCACATCCAAAGATATTAATATGTCATATTCATCCAATGTCTGTCATGCTTCTGGATGATCAAATCTAATTTTACCTTACAGTGAAATGCTTACTTACAAGCCCTTAACCAACAATGCAGTTTTAAGAAAAATAAGAGTTGAGTAAAAAATAAAAGTAACAAATATTTAAAGAGCAGCAGTAAAATAACAATAGTGAGGCTATAAATAGTCAGGGTAGCCATTTGATTAGCTGTTCAGGCGTCTTATGGCTTAGGGGTAGAAGCTGTTAAGAAGTCTTTTGGAGTCTGCGGTAGCACAGAGAACAGTCTATGACTACGGTGGCTGGAGTCTTTGACAATTTTTAGGGCCTTTCTCTGACACCGCCTGGTATAGAGGTCCTGGATGACAGGAAGCTTAGACCCAGTGATGTACTGGGCCGTATGCACTACCCTCTGTAGTGACTTGCGGTCGGAGGCCGAGCAGTTGTCATACCAGGCGGTGATGCAACCAGTCAGGATGCTCTCGATGGTGCAGCTGTAGAACTTTTTGAGGATCTGAGGACCCATGCCAAATCTTTTCAGTCTCCTGAGGGGGAATAGACATTGTCGTGCCCTATTCACGACTGGCTTGGTGTGTTTGGACCATGATAGTTTGTTGTTGATGTGGACACCAAGGAACTTGAAGCTCTTAACCTGCTCCACTACAGCCCCGTCGATGAGATGGGGCTGTGATGATGTCATCACTTGCTCCAGTGTGCACTAAGTGCTAGTGCTCAGGCAGCATCAGCTCTGTGAAGTAGATGGCAGCGACAAGGAAACAGAGTATGAGAAACGTGAGTAGATTGTGTTGAAAACAACGGGCGTCCATCTTGGAAGCAGTCTCCAGTTCTTTTATAACTCAATGGGTGTGACTCACCATTTGGCTCTGTGGTGGTGTTTGCTTCTGCTCCGTGGCGATGACCCGGGAGAACACTAGATATGGATAGATATGGCCCCAGTACATACACATACACACCAGCCTGGTCTGCCAATGAGTATGTGTGTGTATGTGTGGATATTTGTGGTGCAAATGTCTGTTTTGTGTGTGTGTGTGTGTAGATCTGTGTGGTGCAAATGTGTGTGTGTATATGTGTGTGTGTGTCCCACAGATGGTTCCTTTGCCCAGGCTCCAGAGCAGAGCCCAGCTTTCCTCTCTGATGCTTCCCCTGCTTCAGTCTGTCTCCCCCTCTGTCTTCAGTCTGTCTCCCCCTCTGTCTTCAGTCTGTCTCCCCCTCTGTCTTCAGTCTGTCTCCCCCTCTGTCTTCAGTCTGTCTCCCCCTCTGTCTTCAGTCTGTCTCCCCCTCTGTCTTCAGTCTGTCTCCCCCTCTGTCTTCAGTCTGTCTCCCCCTGTGTCTTCAGTCTGTCTCCCCCTCTGTCTTCAGTCTGTCTCCCCCTGTGTCTTCAGTCTGTCTCCCCCTCTGTCTTCAGTCTGTCTCCCCCTCTGTCTTCAGTCTGTCTCCCCCTCTGTCTTCAGTCTGTCTCCCCCTCTGTCTTCAGTCTGTCTCCCCCTCTGTCTTCAGTCTGTCTCCCCCTCTGTCTTCAGTCTGTCTCCCCCTCTGTCTTCAGTCTGTCTCCCCCTCTGTCTTCAGTCTGTCTCCACCTCTGTCTTCAGTCTGTCTCCACCTCTGTCTTCAGTCTGTCTCCACCTCTGTCTTCAGTCTGTCTCCCCTTGTGTCTTCAGTCTGTCTCCCCCTCTGTCTTCAGTCTGTCTCCCCCTCTGTCTTCAGTCTGTCTCCCCTTGTGTCTTCAGTCTGTCTCCTCTTGTGTCTTCAGTCTGTCTCCCCCTGTGTCTTCAGTCTGCCTCCCCCTCTGTCTTCAGTTTGTCTCCCCTTTATGTCTTCAGTCTGTCTCTCCCTGTGTCTTCAGTCTGTCTCCCCCTCTGTCTTCAGTCTGTCTCCCCCTCTGTCTTCCGTCTGTCTCCCCCTCTGTCTTCAGTCTGTCTCCCCCTCTGTCTTCAGTCTGTCTCCCCCTCTGTCTTCAGTCTGTCTCCCCCTCTGTCTTCAGTCTGTCTCCCCATCTGTGTTCAGTCTGTCTCCACTGTCTTCAGTCTGTCTCCCTTTCTGTCTTCAGTCTGTCTCCCCCTGTGTCTTCAGTCTGTCTCCCCCTCTGTCTTCAGTCTGTCTCCCCCTCTGTCTTCAGTCTGTCTCCCCATCTGTGTTCAGTCTGTCTCCCCCCTCTGTCTTCAGTCTGTCTCCCCATCTGTGTTCAGTCTGTCTCCTCTGTCTTCAGTCTGTCTCCTCCTCTGTGTTCAGTCTGTCTCCCCCTCTGTCTTCAGTCTGTCTCCCCCTCTGTCTTCAGTCTGTCTCCCCCCTCTGTCTTCAGTCTGTCTCCCCCCTCTGTCTTCAGTCTGTCTCCCCCTCTGTCTTTAGTCTGTCTCCCCCTGTGTCTTCAGTCTGTCTCCCCCTGTGTCTTCAGTCTGTCTCCCCCTCTGTCTTCAGTCTGTCTCCCCCCTCTGTCTTTAGTCTGTCTCCCCCTTTGTGTTCAGTCTGCCTCCACCTCTGTCTGGTGAAGTCTTCCTCTATGGGCCACTCAGACACGTATTTGAAAACACACAAACATGTTAGCACGCACTCGCGCACCAGCTCACACACGCACAACCCCCCCCCCCCCCTCCCCACACACACACACACTACACACTATAACCCCTAAATCATCTAAGTAAAGATGTTGTGTGGAGAAAGGTCAGCTCCTCCCAAGCCTATCAAACTTCTTCAGAAGGCTTATCGATTCAAGACTCTTGCCAAGAAATGTTCTCCAAGGATCCAGGACTGGGTAGGATCTGCAAGGGGCAGATTGTTCTAGTTACCCACTGCTCAGTTTGTAACCCCGCTGTTCTGTTTCCAACCATACATCTTCAAGACTTGGCTCGCTCCCTCACGGCAACGGGAAACAGAAGTCAATGGAGGGAGAAACAGTATTGTTCTAGTCTTTTATCTCGCTCTTTGTTGATTTGATCTTTTTTTCTCACTAGTTGGTTTTGTTCTGAGTGAACCTCCCTGGATTCTCAGGTTGATTGTGTTCTAGCTGTCTTCCGTCCCATGGCTTAACTTTAGTAGTCCCTGGTGGTTTGCCTCAGCACTTTTCTGTGTAAGTCATAAATGATTAATGGTTACCATCTTGTTTGACTGCTGTTGACGTCTTGTTTCATTAATCATGGCTCTAATGATATGGAGTTTTCCATAGGGCATACAGAATGTTTTCTATATGATTCTGTGACAGTTGTAGTAGGTAATGCACAGCTTACTCTGCCAATATTTGGTTGAAGATTCCTACATTTATCATTTATCACAACATCCATTAACCCCAGTGTTATTCTAATTTGTTCAGCAGGGACCCCATTTTTACCACCAGAATTTCTGGGGACCCCATTTGTTTCCCAGGAATTTCTTGTGACCCCACCCCAAATCGAAGGATACAACCTTAAAATCGGGACATTTTTACATCAACAAATAACCTTAAATTCATTGCATTTTCATCTCTTATCAAAATGAAGAGAAACCAATAAATGCATTTACTCAATGAAATTGTATTTTCCAAATTCTATTTCTCAAAAACATGTGTATATTGTCCCACACAATAATATGTACTCTTAATTTTTTGTTCCTAAATTATTTGTTTTATTTGTATTTAAAACATTTTTGCCGACCCCGAATTTGAATACACTACGTTCACTGTTTGGTTCAGTGGTGTGTGCGTGTGTGTGTGTGTGTGTGTGTGTGTGTGTGTGTGTGTGTGTGTGTGTGTGTGTGTGTGTGTGTGTGTGTGTGTGGCCCAGAAGTCCTCACAAGGATAGCAAAAGTGGGGATATTTCGGCCGTTCCCAAAATAAAAAAAGGCTATTTTAGGCTTATGGTTCAGGTTTAGGGTTACAATTAGGGTGCTCCATCATGCTGGAAAAGGCATTGTTCAACACCAAACTGTTCCTGGATGGTTGGGAGACGTTGCTCTCGGAAGATGCGTTGTTACCATTCTTTATTTGTGGCTGTGTTCTTAAAATTGTGAGTGAGTTCACTCGCTTGGCTGAGAAGCAACCCCACACATGAATGGTCTCAGGAGGCTTTGCTGTTGGCATGACACAGGACTGATGGTAGCGCTCACCTTGTTTTCTCCGGACAAGCTTTTTTCCGGATGCCCCAAACAATCGGAAAGGGGATTCATCAGAGAAAATGAGTTTACCCCAGTCCTCAGCAGTCCAATCCCTGTACCTTTTGCAGAATATCAGTCTGTCCCTGATGTTTTTCCTAGAGGGAAGTGGCTTCTTTGCTGCCCTTCTTGACACCAGGCCATCCTCCAAAAGTCTTCGCCTCACTGTGTGTGCAGATGCACTCACACCTGCCTGCTGCCATTCCTGAGCAAGCTCTGTACTGGTGGTGCCCCGATCCCGCAGCTGAATCAACTTTAGGAGACGGTCCTGGCGCTTGCTGGACATTCTTGAGCGCCCTGAAGCCTTCTTCACAACAATTGAACCGCTCTTCTTGAAGTTCTTGATGATCCGATAAATGGTTGATTTAGGTGCAATCTTACTGGCTGCAATATCCTTGCCTGTGAAGCCCTTTTTGTGCAAAGCAATGATGACGGCACGTGTTTCCTTGCAGGTAACCATGATTGACAGAGGAAGAACAATGATTCCAAGCACCACCCTCCTTTTGAAGCTTCCAGTCTGTTATACAAACTCAATCAGCATGACAGAGTGATCTCCAGCCTTGTCCTCGTCAACACTCACACCTGTGTTAATAAGAGAATCACTGACATGATGTCAGCTGGTCCTTTTGTGGCTGGGCTGAAATGCAGTGGAAATGTTTTTTGGGATTCAGTTCATTTGCATGGCAAAGAGGGACTTTGCAATTAATTGCAATTCATCTGATCACTCTTCATAACATTCTGGATTATATACAAATTGCCATCATACAAACTGAGGCAGCAGACTTTGTGAAAATTTATATTTGTGTCATTCTCAAAACTTTTGGCCATGACTGTATATACTGTATTCTATTCTACTGTTTTTAGTCAATGCCACTCCGACATTGCTCGTCCTAATATGTACATATTACTTAATTCCATTCTTTTACTTTTAGATTTGTGTATTGTTGTGAATTGTTAAATACTACTACGCTGCTGGATCTAGGAATACCAGCATTTCACTACACCCGCAATAACATCTGCTAAATATATGTATGTGACCAATACAATTTGATTTGATTAGATTTTTATTGCTTCAGTTTACTGGCCCTCTAATTTCAGCAACATGGACAGATCCACACCTCAACACTTTCCCCCTTTCACCATAGTGGAGTAGTCCTAACAGCCGGAGCGATGCTACTATTTCAGCACCACACCTATGTGGACAGTTCCTGCTGTGTTGAGGCTTCAGCTTACTGGCCCCTCTGATTTCAACACCTTGCACAGCTCCACACTCCACACTCCAACTCTCCTATCCTTCTACGACACATCAGTGCAGGGATATTGTGTTTTCAGCACCTCATGTCCTACGGACAGCTCCCTACCGGGAG
Organism: Salmo trutta; assembly: GCF_901001165.1. NCBI lineage: Eukaryota > Metazoa > Chordata > Actinopteri > Salmoniformes > Salmonidae > Salmo > Salmo trutta. The sequence goes on from NC_042964.1 coordinate 9,911,999, forward strand.
TGTATGATGGATAGTGTGTGTGCGCAGACATTTTCCCATTGTTCTGTAGGTGAGCTGATGCAGTGCTCTCCCCCTTCTCCCTCCCTCTCTCTCTCTCTCTCTCTCGCTCTCTCTCTCTCCCCCTCCTCCCTCCCCTCTCTCTCTCTCGCTCTCTCTTTCTCTCTCTCTCTCGCTCGCTCTCTCTCTCCCCCTCTCCCTCCCCTCTCTCTCTCTCTCTCTCTCTCTCTCTCTCTCTCGCTCTCTCTCTTTCTCGCTCTCTCTCTCTCTCTCTCTCTCTCTCTCTCGCTCTCTCTCTCTCTCTCCCCCTCCTCCCCCCCTCTCTCTCTCTCTCTCTCTCTCTCTCTCTCTCTCGCTCTCTCTGTCTCTGTCTCTCTCTTTCTCGCTCTCTCTCTCTCTCTCTCTCTCTCTCTCGCTCTCTCTCTTTCTCGCTCTCTCTCTCTCTCTCTCTCTCTCTCGCTCTCTCTCTTTCTCGCTCTCTCTCTCTCTCTCTCTCTTGCTCTCTCTGTCTCTCGCTCGGTCTCTCTCGCTCTCTCTCTTTCTCTCTCTCGCTCTTTCTCTCTCTTTCTCTCTCTTTCTCTCTCTATCCTTCACTCACTGAAAGTTTCACTCTGTTGTTAAGGACGGAGAAACGGAGGTATTTGAAGGTAAGTGTCCATTGAGTGCTGGGAAGAGACGGCAGCAGGCAGTATTAATTATTGATCTATGTAGAGGTAGAGTCAGGGCTCAGCGCCTGGGGATCAGACTACTGCTGCGATGACGGCTGATTTAGAGACATCAGCAGTCTCGCACGCACACATCCACACACGCAAGTACGAACACACACACACACACACACACACAGTAAGCAAGCAGCTTTTTAATCAACTCACACTTGCGATCAGCCAAAATCTGGGCATAGGGTGTGAAATGCTAATGTTGTGATCAGATCAGAAGCAGTGGAGGTGTAAGGTAGTGTTCTGGTGTTAAAGTGTTTTTTAGTGGAATTCTGTTGATTGTATCTAAATACACTGACATTTAGTTTCACATTAGGTAAACTGCTTAGAAACTATCTATGGGGAATGTATTATGTGAAATCAACTCGACTTAATTATGTTATTATTAGTAACCTGCATTCGATAAGCTCATAGCTTAGATATAACATGTTTGTTGACAGCTTGACCTGACCGGGACAAACTCAAGACCCTATAATGTTAAATTATAGTAATTCACCACTATTCTAAGCCAGACTGTTGTTGTAGCATGATTGAGCCAGATGTTGACCTGCATGGCATGGTGGCATCATGGTGGGATGGTGGTGACATCATGGTGGTGGCATCATGGTGGTGGCATCATGGTGGGATGGTGGTGACATCATGGTGGTGGCATCATGGTGGGATGGTGGTGACATCATGGTGGTGGCATCATGGTGGTGGCATCATGGTGGTATGGTGGTGGCATCATGGTGGTATGGTGGTGGTATGGTGTTGGCATCATGGTGGTGGCATCATGGTGGTATGGTGGTGGCATCATGGTGGTATGGTGGTGGCATCATGGTGGTGGCATCATGGTGGTATGGTGGTGGCATCATGGTGGTGGTATCATGGTGTGTTATAGTGGTGACATCACGGTGGCATGGTGGTGGGATAGTGGTGGCATGGTGGTGGTATCATGGTGGCATGGTGGTGGGATAGTGGTGGCATGGTGGTGGCATCATGGTGTGTTATAGTGGTGACATCACGGTGGCATGGTGGTGGGATAGTGGTGGCATGGTGGTGGTATCATGGTGTGTTATAGTGGTGACATCATGGTGACATGGTGGTGGGATAGTGGTGGCATGGTGGTGGTATCATGGTGGCATGGTGGTGGGATAGTGGTGGCATGGTGGTGGCATCATGGTAGTATGGTGTTGGCATCATGGTGCCATGGGGTGGCATAGTGGTGCCATGGTGATGGCATCATGGTGACCAGGTGGTGGGATAGTGGTGGTATGGTGGCGGAATCATGGTGGCATGGTGATGGCATAGTGGTGACATCATGGTGGCATGATGGTGACATGATGGTGGCATGGTAGTGGCATCATGGTGGCATAGTGGTGGCATAATGGTGTCATGGTTGCAAGGATAATCACAGCCTTCTGAAATGGCAGCTGACAACTTTCACACTCCCAGGAGAAGAGCAGTGTGCTTGTGTGTGTTAGTGTGTATTTGTGTGTACTTTTGGATGTGTTTGTGTTTTTTTGTGTGTATGTGCTGTCCCCGCCAAGGTCATGGGCTCACTGGGGTAGAGTGGCTCCTGACCAGCTGGTTTGTGGTGGTGGCGGGTGGGCAGGCGGAGGGCGGCGTGGGGACAAATGCGGTCAGGGGTGAGACAGGCTTTTAATCAAGGTTGACGTGTGACTCAGCAGGCAGGGAGGGAGCGAAAGAGGGAGGGAGGGAGAGAGCAGCTCCAGGAAAGGAGGAGGAGGCGCGGGTGGAGGAGGAGAGAGAGGAGAATGATCAAAGGAGGAGGAAGAGAGGAGGAGGTGGAAGAGGAGGAGAGCATTTTATTTCCTTCTCACCCCCACTAACCACAATGATGTGTCATGTCAGTCATGATGGTCAGCGGAGAGTGGAGGAGATGAGGAGATGAGGAGAGGAGGAGATGAGGAGATGAGGAGAGGAGGAGATGAGGAGAGGAGGAGAGGAGGAGATGAGGAGAGGAGGAGATGAAGAGAGGAGGAGATGAGGAGAGGAGGAGAGGAGGAGATGAGGAGAGGAGGAGAGGAGGAGATGAGGAGAGGAGGAGAGGAGGAGAGGAGGAGAGGAGGAGATGAGGAGATGAGGAGAGGAGGAGAGGAGGAGAGGAGGAGAGGAGGAGAGGAGGAGAGGAGGAGAGGAGGAGATGAGAAGAGGAGGAGAGGAGGAGAGGAGGAGATGAGGAGATGAGGAGAGGAGGAGAGGAGGAGATGAGGAGAGGAGAGCATTCTCCCTCTTCCCCCCACTTAACACTGTCCTGATGAACAGGGGAGATGGTAATTCAGGAGAGGGGGAGGAGGGGGAGTAGGGGGGTGAAGGGTGCCCTGAGGTTTGACATTAGTCAGTTAAACATGTTGCTGCTTACTGCAGAGGCAGCACTTAGCTCCCTGGGCAGCCCCTCTGCTCTCTGCCTGCCTGCTTCCTGTGAGGGGGATTGTCAGGTCACCCCCACCCAGGTTGACATAGTCCAGTGCAGTGATAACAGTGCACTCTGCTCCATAAAATATGGGGCTAGGCCGGGGCATATAACCATTTCATATTTCCTGCAGCATCTGGTGGCTTAGAGAGTAGAGATAAAAGATAAACCCACTGCTCTGCTCAAACGGCTGTATAATGGTTATACTGTAGCTGCTACAAAATAATATAGCTGTGTTTTTTTTTATTAAGGCCTAAGGCGTATGGACAATCGTTTTATGTCCTACAGGATTCCTTGGTACCTGTGAGTCTCTTGAACGCATCGGAGTTTAGAGACTTGAAACGCATTTGGCCTTTGATCTGTTCCACTGCACACCACTGCATTGCCCAATAGAATTCAACCTAAATTGAACACATTGGCTTTCACAAAGTGAGCAGGTGCACTGGATCCTGGTTGGATGTACAGGTTAAAAGAAAACTCCACCCCAAACTGTCTTTAGGTATTTGTTTAATTAGTCCATTGTTGGTATAGTCCCACATTTTTTTTGCATGTCAGCAATCAAGTTTTCAAGATATAGAACTTTAAAAATGCTGTTTTTAAAACGTTTGATCCATGACTTTAAATGTGTCTGGGCAACTGACCCACAGTGTCCTATATAGAAGGAAACAGAGAATGAACTGGGATATTAGTGGAAGGATACTGTACGTGTGGGTGCAGTGTGTCCACAACTTTAATGTCATCCGTTGCCGCAGTGTGTTTACCTTGGCTGGGAAGTGATGCTTGGAGGGGTACGTCATAGACACACTGACAGAGAGGGAGAGGAGCAGTTTCCTGGTCCACTGCGGAGTGACTAATAGTACACCAGGGTTGTCACTGGGGTGACGTGGCGCTCCTGGTCATACTTAGAGGACGAGGGGTGTTTGTCACAGGACAGGGAAGGGTTAAGGCGTAGCCCCCCTCCCCACCGTGGCCCCGTGCCTGACCCCTCAGGAGCCCCAGTGTTCCATCAGTGATTTCATCGCTGGACAAGCGACATCTTGAGCAGAGAGATGGGCCCTGGGCGTCAAATTAAAGGTTGCCATAATTTCTGGCTTTGTGTGAGCGAGGTGTCAGCTTACTCAACGGTTGGAGTGTGTATTTGTGTGTGTGTGTGTGTGTGTGTGTGTGAATGCGACGAATACGGTGTAGTGTGTGCGTGTGTGTGTGTGTGCGTGTGTGTGTGTGCGTGTGTATGCGTGTGCATGTGTGTGCATGGGTTGGTGAATGAGACAATGGTGTAGTGCGAGTGTGTGTGTGTGTGTGTGTGTGTGTGTGTGGTGTGTGTGTGTGTGTGTGTGTGTGCGTGTGTTTCCGTCTTGACAATGGGATTATACACCTGGAATGGAGTCCTGGAACAGGAAGCCTTTACTTTCTCTGTTTACTTGGAGTGAACAGTCTGAGTAGATGATGCTCTGTGTGGACGATGCTTGTCACAAAGCTTCTGCCCATTAGTATGTGAAGATTCTTATTGAATTAACGGAATCTTATGGCATATTGTCGCAGGCATGCTGCGTTCTAACGGAACACCGCTCTTTCTCAGTGGGAGAGAAGGGTGGATGGAGTGTATATGTGTTGGGGTGTGTGTGTGTGTGTGTGTGTTACAAGCGGAATGTTGTCATCATCGATTTCGATGGACAGCCAAGATTGTATGTGTTTATGTGTGCATTTGTGTGTGTATGTGTGTGTGTGTGTGGAGGGGGGGGGTTTATATGTGTTTATGTTTATGTGTGTTTATGTGTGTGTCACAAAAGCGAAGCATTGTCATCATCGATTTCAAATGGACAGCCAGGCCAAGGTGGAATGCGTTTATGTGTGGGGTGTAGGCATATGTACAGTATATTAGAGTGGGTGTATGTCTTTCTATGCTATACGGTGCACCTGGGAGAGCTGCAAATCTCAATGTATATCCATAAAGAAATAGTTGTTTTATTTCCTCTCTGTCCCATCGGCTGCCTGCTCAGCTCTCCCCCACTCCTCCTCTTCTTCCACCCATAGTGTCTTTATTTTCCCCCGCTCCTCTCCTCCTTTCCTGGCAAGGCAGGCTGTCAGGCTGCAGTGGGGCCGGCTGGATTTACGTCAGGCCGGTGGATGGGGAGATGATCGCTTCATCAGTCCCAGTGTAAATCTAGGAATATTTAACGACTGTCGGTCCCGTCCATCAATCAGGGGCCCCGCCGGCTCCCACTGAGCCTGTGGAGAGGCGATATAGACTCGCCTTTCTTACACATACACACACGCACGCACGCACACATGCATACACACACGCACACACACACACACACACACACACACACACACACACACACACACACACACACACACACACACACACACACACACACACACACACACACACACACACACACACACACACTGAGGAGCAGTTGATTGCGTGTGTGTACTGACTGCTGTTAGAATACCAACACACAATCATTTAATTCAATCAGCCCTCTGTCAGTTTAGCATAGAACCACTTGGGGCAGATCAGAGGGGAAAAAATGGATGCAGATTTCACACTATCTACATCAGCTACATAGCATCTGGCTATTTATTCTATCTTCCAGTGTATGTATGCTGTGCTACGTCATTGCAGCATTGGTCTAATAAGCATTGGTCTATGCGTTCCTATTCCATCTTTGGCTCAAGTTGTAGCCAAGCGTCTTCATGTATGCTTATTGTTGTTGGCACAAGTTCTTGGCTTCACTCTTTGGCCAGCTTTCCCAGCTCTAACCCAATGGATAATAGCTTAACATGCTTAAGAGGCATTCCGTGAGTGGCAATTCAAGCCCTTTACAATACCTTTCCTTGTAATGGGTTCCCAATGGGATTGGTAGACAGTGGTGTGTGGAAGCCCACACTGTGGAAAGACAATGGAGTATGTTGGTGTGTGTAATAAGGATTAAATCATTGATAGGATAAAGGAATGTCTTCATAGCTTTCCTGTACGTCGAGGTAGTGTGTGTGTGTGTGTGTGTGTGTGTGTGTGTGTGTGTGTGTGTGTGTGTGTGTGTGTGTGTGTGTGGGGTGGGTGTGCGTGTGCAATCTGTGTGTTCAAATCAAATCAAATTGTATTTGTCACATGCGCCGAATACAACAGGTGTAGACCTTACAGTGAAATGCTTAACCAACAATGCAGTTTTAAGATTAAAAAAATTAAATAATATAACAAATAATTAAGGAGCAACAATAAAATAACAGGAGCGAGGCTATATACAGGGGTTCTGGTACAGAATCAATGTGGAGGCTAAATACAGGGGTTCTGGTACAGAATCAATGTGGAGGCTAAATACAGGGGTTCTGGTACAGAATCAATGTGGAGGCTAAATACAGGGGTTCTGGTACAGAATCAATGTGGAGGCTAAATACAGGGGTTCTGGTACAGAGTCAATGTGGAGGCTAAATACAGGGGTTCTGGTACAGAGTCAATGTGGAGGCTAAATACAGGGGTTCTGGTACAGAATCAATGTGGAGGCTAAATACAGGGGTTCTGGTACAGAATCAATGTGGAGGCTATATACAGGGTTCTGGTACAGAATCAATGTGGAGGCTAAATACAGGGGTTCTGGTACAGAATCAATGTGGAGGCTAAATACAGGGGTTCTGGTACAGAGTCAATGTGGAGGCTAAATACAGGGGTTCTGGTACAGAATCAATGTGGAGGCTATATACAGGGGTTCTGGTACAGAATCAATGTGGAGGCTATATACAGGGGTTCTGGTACAGAATCAATGTGGAGGCTAAATACAGGGGTTCTGGTACAGAGTCAATGTGGAGGCTAAATACAGGGGTTCTGGTACAGAGTCAATGTGGAGGCTATATACAGGGGTTCTGGTACAGAATCAATGTGGAGGCTAAATACAGGGGTTCTGGTACAGAATCAATGTGGAGGCTAAATACAGGGGTTCTGGTACAGAGTCCATGTGGAGGCTATATACAGGGGTTCTGGTACAGAGTCCATGTGGAGGCTATATACAGGGGGTTCTGGGACAGAGTCCATGTGAGGAGGCTATATACAGGGGGTTCTGGGACAGAGTCCATGTGAGGAGGCTATATACAGGGGGTTATAGGTACAGAGTAAATGTGGAGGGTATGTACAAGGGGTTACGGTACAGAGTCAATGTTTAGGCTATATACAGAGTCCATGTGAGGAGGCTATATACAGGGGTTTCTGGTACAGAGTCAATGTTTGGAGGCTGCATACAGGGGGTTTCTGGTACAGAGTCAATGTGGAGGCTATATCCAGGGGGTCCGGTACTGAGTCAATGTGAGGAGGCTGCATACAGGGGGTTACGGTACAGAGTCAATATGGAGGCTATATACACGGGGTTCTGATACAGAGTCAATGTGGAGGCTATATACACGGGGTTCTGATACAGAGTCAATGTGGAGGCTATATACACGGGGTTCTGATACAGAGTCAATGTGGAGGCTATTTACACTACAGGGGGTTCTGGTACATAGTCAATGTGAAGAGGCTATATACAGGGGTTCTGATACAGAGTCATTGTGGAGGCTGTATACAGGGGGCTACGGTACAGAGTCAATGTGGAGGCTATATACAGGGGGCTACGGTACAGAGTCAATGTGGAGGTTATATACAGGGGGCTACGGTACAGAGTCAATGTGGAGGCTATATACAGGGGGTTACGGTACAGAGTCAATGTGAGGAGGCGATATACAGGTGTTCTAGTACAGAGTCATTGTGAGGAGGCTATATACAGTACAGGGGGTTCCAGTACAGAGTGAATGTGTCGGGCACCGGTTAGTCGAGGTAATTGAGGTAGTATGTACATGTAGGAAGAGGTAAAGTAACTATGCATGGACAATAAACAGTGTATCAGCGTATAAATGGTTGGGTGGGATGGGGACAATGCAAATAGTCCAGGTAGCCATTTAATTAACTGTTCAAGAGTCTTGTGGCTTGTGGGTAGAAGCTGTTAAGAAGCCTTTTTGACCTAGACGTGGCGTTCTGGTACAGCGTGCCGTGCCCTAGCAGAGAGAACAGTCTATGACTACGGTGGCTGGAGTCCTTGGCAATTTTTTGGGCCTAAATCTGACACCGTCTGGTTTAGAGGTTGTGGATGGCAGGGAGCTTGGCCCCAGTGATGTACTGGGCCGTACGGACTACCCTCTGTAGTGCCTTGCGGTCAGAGGCCGTGCAGTTACCATACCAGGCGGTGATGCAACCAGTCAGGATGCTCTCGATGGTGCGTATGTTGAACTTTTTGAGGACCTGAGGCGCCATGCCAAATCTTTTCAGTCTTCTGAGGTGGTGTTGTCGTGCCCTTTTCACTACTGTCTTGGTGTGTTTGGACCATGATAGTTTGTTGGTGATGTGGACACCAAGGAACTTGAAGCTCTCAACCTGTTCCACTACAGCCCCGTCGATGAGAATGGGGGCGTGCTCTGTCCTCCTTTTTCTGTAGTCCACAGTCATCTCCTTTGTCTTGATCACGTTGAGGGAGAAGTTATTATCCTGGCACCACACTGCCAGGATTTGTGCTTGTGTCTGTGTTTGTAAGTGTGTGTGTGTGTGTATGTGTGTGCAATGTGTGTGTATGTAGTACAGTATGTGTGTGTCGTGGTTGGGTTAGCCCTCCATTGTGATGTTAAGCATAAACAATGCTGGTGTAGTCTGCAGAAAGGATACGCAACATGCCATAATGCATAATTAACCTATTGTCTTATAGTCTTCTGTGGATCCTACACTGTGTAGAAGGCAAGTCAGTGCTCTTAATCAGTAGTACTCACTACTATGTGATGTTTTAGGATGAGTGATCTAGGTACTCACACGTGAGTGTAGTGGATCGGGTGGCTAAGTTAGCATGGATTCCTGAGACCTGAATTACTGTTCTCCAGGACTCCAAACTGGATCACGTGGTGCTTCTGGAGTGCGTTGTGTTATGGTGGAGTGGGTTCAAATTCCGGGTCCGCCATGGCATGGATGAGCCGTGTTATATGAGCGTCTCTAGCCTATTTGGATGCATTTGACAGAAAGAGCATAGAAGATTTATCTTGTAAGCCTCCTCAAACTACAAGAGGAATACACAGCGTATGTTTTCTTCAATCTTGGACTACACTCTTCAGAATCAGTTGATGCATGGTTTCTCTTGCTGAACACTATTTAAAAAAAGGGCGTTTGGGTTCATTATGCATATCCTACGCTCTTGGAAAATTGGATTCCAAAAGGGTTCTGCGGCTGTCCCCATAAGAGAACCCTTTTTGGTTCCAGTTAGAACCCTCTGTGGAAACCCTTTTTGGTTCCAGGTATAACCCTTTTTGGTTCCAGTTAGAACCCTCTGTGGAAACCCTTTTTGGTTCCAAGTAGAACCCTCTGTGGAATAACCCTTTTTGGTTCTGGATAGTACCTTTTTTTCTAAGCGCAGTGGAGGAAAAAGTACCCAAATGTCAGGCTTGAGTAAAAGTAAACATACCGTAATAGTAAAAGTGATGTCACCCAGTAAAATACTACTATGTCTAAAAGTATTTGGTTATAAATATACTTAAGTATCAAAAGTAAAAGTAACAATGATTTCTGTATTTTGAAAGTTACATATCTTGAAAACTTGAGTGCTGACAAGCAAAACATTTTGGGACTATGTCAACAATGGACTAATGAAACAAATACCAAAATGTCATTTTGGGGTGGAATTTTCCACCCCCGTTTACGGATAGCCACGGGCAAATTCCAACACTTAGACAATAATTTACAAACGAAGCATGTGTGTTTAGTGCGTCTGCCAGATCAGAGGCAGGAGGGAAGATCAGGGACGTTCTCTTGATAAGAGGGTGAATTGGACCATTTTCCTGCATTCAAAATGTAATAAGTACTTTTGGGTGTCAGGCAAAATGTATGGAGTAAAAAGTATACTGAACAAAAATATAAACCATTTAAAAGAATTGACTGAAATAAAGCTCATATAAGGAAATCAGTCAATTGAAATAAATAAATTAGGCCCTAACATATTGGTTTCACATGACTGGGCAAGGGCACAGCCATGGGTGGGCCTTGGAGGGCATAGACCCACCCACTTGACAGCCAGGCCCACCCACTGGGGAGCAAGGCCCTGCCAATCAGAATTTGTTTTTCCCCACAAAAGGGCTTAATTACAGACAGAAATACTCCGCAGCACCCCCTCAGACGATCCCGCAGGTGAAGAAGCCGGATCTGGAGGTTCTGGGATGGCGTGGTTACACGTGGTCTGCGGTTGTGATGCCGGTTGGATGTACTGCCAAATTCTCTAAAACGACGTTGGAGGCAGCTTATGATAGAGAATGAACATTCAATTCTCTGGCAACAGCTCTGGTGGATATTCCTGTGGTTGCATGCCAATTGCACGCTCCCTAAAAACTTGAGACATCTGTTGTCTTGTGTTGTGTGACAAAACTGCACATTTAAGAGTGGCCTTTTATTAGTCCCCAGCACAAGGTGCACCTGTGTAATGATCATAATGTTTAATCAGCTCCTTGATATGCCACACCTGTCAGGTGGATGGATTATCTTGGCAAAGGAGAAATGCTAATTTACAGGAGAGAAATAAGGTGTATAGAACATTTCTGGGATCTTTTATTTCAACTCATGAAACATGGGTTCATATTTTTGTTCAGTATACAGTATTGTCTTTAGGAATGTAGTGGAGTAAAAGTAAAAGTAGTAAAAATTGAAATAGTAAAGTAAAGTACAGATACTCCAAAAATGACTTAAGTAGTAGTAGCGTTTTTACTTAAGTACTATACACAACTGTCTGAGAGTATAATTCAGAATATTGCTAGTTTACACTGTTGTTGCGAGGGAGACGTTGGTGAAACTACTGATATACTATTGTGTTGGGCTTTTCCTATTTTCTATAGGTAATCTGTACATCTTAGTTTATCTACTGCAAGTGAAATAGATAATAAACTAAAGTGAAATAAACAATAAAACATTTACAGTAAACATTACACTCACAAAAGTTCCATATACTGTGTTGTAATGATGTACAAATAGTAGTACAAAAGAGAAAATAAATAAACAATATATATGGGAGTTTATCAAAATTCGATTTGATTTCGAATTCTTTGTGAGTCTGTGTAATCTGAGGGAATATGTATCTCTAAAATGGTCATACATTTGGCAGGAGGTTAGGAAGTGCAGCTCAGTTTCCATCTCATTTTTTTGGGCATTGTGTACCCTTGAGAGCCAGGTCTGCATTCTTTTATTTGTATTTTATTTCACCTTTATTTAACCAGGTAGGCTAGTTGAGAACAAGTTCTCATTTGCAACTGCGACCTGGCCAAGATAAAGCATAGCAATTCGATACATACAACAACACAGAGTTACACATGGAATAAACAAAACATACAGTCAATAATACAGTTGAACAAAAGAAACAAAAAGTCTATATACAGTGAGTGCAAATGAGGTAAGTTAAGGCAATAAATAGGCTATGGTGGCGAGGTAATTACAATATAGCAATTAAAAACTGGAATGGTAGATGTGCAGAAGATGAATGTGCAAGTAGAGATACTGGGGTGCAAAGGAGTAAGATAAATAAATAAATAAATACAGTATGGGGATGAGGTAGGTAGATAGATGGGCTGTTTACAGATGGGCTATGTACAGGTGCAGTGATCTGTGAGCTGCTCTGACAGCTGGTGCTTAAAGCTAGTGAGGGAGAGACGAGTCTCCAGCTTCAGAGATGTTTACAGTTCGTTCCAGTCATTGGTAGCAGAGAACTGGAAGGAAAGACGACCAAAGGAGGAATTGGCTTTGGGGGTGACCAGTGAGATATACCTGCTGGAGCGCGTGCTACGAGTGGGTGCTGCTATGATGACCAGTGAGCTGAGATAAGGCAGGGCTTTACCTAGCAGAGACTTGTAGATAACCTGTAGCCAGTGGGTTTGGTGACAAGTATGAAGCGAGGGCCAACCAACGAGAGCGTACAGGTCACAATGGTGGGTAGTGTATGGGGCGTTGGTGACAAAACGGATGGCACTGTGATAGACTGCATCCAATTTATTGAGTAGAGTGTTGGAGGCTATTTTATAGATGACATCACCGAAGTCGAGGATCGGTAGGATGGTTTGTTTAACGAGGGTATCTTTGGAAGCATGAGTGAAGGATGCTTTGTTGCGATATAGGAAGCTGATTCTAGATTTAATTTTGTATTGGAGATGCTTAATGTAAGTCTGGAAGGAGAGTTTACAGTCTAACCAGACACCCAGGTATTTGTAGTTGTCCACGTATTCTAAGTCAGAGCCGTCCAGAGTAGTGATGCTGGACGGGTGAGCAGGTGCGGGCAGTGATCGATTGGATAGCATGCATTTAGTTTTACTTGCGATTAAGAGCAGTTGGAGGCCACGGAAGGAGAGTTGTATGGCATTGAAGCTCGTCTGGAGGTTAGTTAACACAGTGTTCAAAGAGGGGCCAGAAGTATACAGAATGGTGTCGTCTGCGTGGAGGTGGATCAGAGAATCACCAGCAGCAAGAGCAACATCATTGATGTATACAGAGAAGAGAGTCGGCCCGAGAATTTAACCCTGTGGCACACCCATAGAGACTGCCAGAGATCCGGACAACAGGCCCTCCGATTTGACACACTGAACTCTATCAGAGAAGTAGTTGGTAAACCAGGCGAGGCAATCATTTGAGAAACCAAGGCTGTCGAGTCTGCCAATAAGAATGTGGTGATTGACAGAGTCGAAAGCCTTGGCCAGGTCGATGAATAAGGCTGCACAATAATGCCTCTTATCGATGGCGGTTATGATGTCGTTTAGGACCTTGAGCATGGCTGAGGTGCACCCATGACCAGCTCTGAAACCAGATTGCATAGCGGAGAAGGTACGGTGGGATTCGAAATGGTCGGTAATCTGTTTGTTAACTTGGCTTTCGAAGACCTTAGAAAGACAGGGTAGGATAGATATAGGTCTGTAGCAGTTTGGGTCTAGAGTGTCACCCCCTTTGAAGAGGGGGATGACAGCGGCAGCTTTCCAATCTTTGGGAATCTCAGACGATACGAAAGAGAGGTTGAACAGGCTAGTAATAGGGGTTGCAACAATTTCGGCAGATCATTTTAAAAAGAGAGGGTCCAGATTGTCTAGCCCGGCTGATTTGTATGGGTCCAGATTTTTCAGCTCTTTCAGAACAATTCGGCGGCCTTTCTTAACAGTATGGCTCTCTCTCTCTATCATTTTTGGCTGTGTTAACATATTACCCACAGTTCAGGGGGGGGGGGGGTTGACGCTGCCTATGCATTAACTTTAGTTACATCAGAACTTTTAGCGAATATGTTCTATGTTTACTTGAATGAGAAAGAGATAACATTTGTATGACTTTATATAAAAATGAATGGCTCTTTCTCTCCCTCCTTACGTTCTTCCCCCATCTCCACTCTCTCTTCCCCCGCTGTTCGTGTAGGAAGACAGGCTTATTTCTTGGCAGCTGTGGCTTGGGGGCTTTCCGACAGTCCCGGGTTAGGGTTAGGGTCCCGGGCTGCACGCTTTGTTTAATTGCGGAGCGAACGCCTCTGTGGAACATTTAAGATGACGGAGAGGGGCTGTGGTATTCCTCTGATGTTCCCGCTTCCGTGTCGCCGGCGTTCCAGCAGCGGACATTTATCAAACCCCTAATGGGCCAAAATAGGGTTTGCCGTGTCTGCCGTCTGTTGTTTTGCCCAGATGCTTCTATACACAGATGGAGAGAAGAGACGAAGGCTAATTAAAATCGAATAAGTCTATTTGTGTCCTTGGCAAGACACCTTTACTCAAAGAGCGAGTGCGCGGTTCCCAGGATCTCTGCATATGCTTTGCAGCATCTTGTATGGCTTGTAACAGACTTTTAGTAAATTGACAACAACTGCAATAGCTAGCAGTGCTATCAGAATGACAATTGATAACTCATACTTGAGGATATGTCAAGTAACATTTTTTATTTTACCTTTATTTAACTAGGCAAGTCAGTTAAGACCAAATTCTTATTTTCAATGACGGCCTAGGACAGTGGGTTAACTGCCATGTTCAGGGGCAGAACGACAGATTTTTACCTTGTCAGCTAAGGGATTCAATCTTGCAACATTTCGGTTACTCGTCCAACGCTCTAACCACTAGGCTACCTGCCGCCCCGATTATCCTTTTATGATGTAGGAAATGCCAATCATAATGTACTTTGTGCTTGAAGATAAGAACAGATCCCACATTAACTGGATGTATTCCTGTCCACAGGAAAGCATCCATGACAATAATAATGAGTTCCGGTGGACACAGAAGGTTTTTGTTGGTTAGACTTGGTAACTGTCGACAGTCTAATTGTCATCCGTCTGACATTTAAGAAGATAATTAATCACAGGTCCCCTAAGCCCGTCAATTAAATTAATATCAAGATGGCAACAGCGGAGAGCGTTATCCCATTGACCAAATATGGTTGAGATTTATGACACATTTTTAAAGGGAATCGTTGTAGGAATCTAATATGATGCAACTTCTTGTTAGGAGTCCCATAGTGAATGCTGTAGACGGGTTCTGAAACACTAGGAGGGAGAGGCCTAGATAGGATGTTTATTTCATATTAATTGATGTTTGTTTTCCCCAGCGTTGAATGCTGGCTGTTGGAAAGGAAAAGAAAAGGGGGATACCGAGTCAGTTGTACAACTGAAAGCCTTCAACTGAAATGTGTCTTCCGCATTTAACCCAACTCCTCTCTATGTGTGTCTGTGTGTGTGTGTGTGTTTTTCTCTCTCTCTCTCTCTGTGTGTCTGTGTGTGTCTGTGTGTGTCTGTGTGTGTGTGTTTTTCTCTCTCTCTCTCTGTGTGTGTCTGTGTGTGTGTGTGTGTGTGTGTGTGTGTGTGTGTGTGTGTGTGTGTGTGTGTGTGTGTGTGTGTGTGTGTGTGTGTGTGTGTGTGTGTGTGTGGCATTCTTTTTCAATCTGAGGCCAAACAAGAAGAATCGATATGGTCGGGGCCTGAGATGGGAAGCCGATTCATAGCTAAACTGGCGTCAGCATTTTTTCCCCATGCAGGCGATATTAATGAATAGATGAGGCATCAAAAAGAGCAGGCCCTGTCAGAACTTTTACCTTACACCACCTGTCAATCAAAGTATGTCACCATAGTGATGGTCTGTTACTGACATAACCTATCAAGGCTAGTTAGCCTCTGTTGTTAGAATGACTTCAGTTGACCTGTGAATAGGGCTAGGATTTTGTCCTCATCACATGACCTGTTTAGGACAAACACAGGGCGTAGTTTCAGGTTGTCTAGATGGGATACAGCTTTTCGTAGCAGGTTCGGAGAACGTACTGTGACGGCCCTGAATTTGTCTGAAGCGTCTCATTGCTTCCCTTTTAATTCCCTATGAAATAGCCAGCATCAGCTGCGCAAAAGTGGGTTATGAGTTCAACCCTCAGTTCCCGAAGCTTCTTTACTCCGTTTGTTTTGTTGTATTTAAAAGTGTGCTTTGTAGCCTTGTCTCAAGTTTAACCAGGAGCGGATCCACTCATTTCTTACATTGGACTACCCATCTCAGTTGGTCTCCGCTGCTTCTTCATGGCCTTTCTCTGCTGGATATCTGTTGGAGTATTGGACTGTCTGACTGACAACAACTTTTTTACAAACGGTATTTCATTTGTTGGAGTGTGATTTATACTGTGTTGATTTATGTGGTCAGTTGTAGTGGAAGACTACTGAGATTTGATACTCTTTCTGGTTGTGTGGTAAAAGAGTTTGAGATTTTGATTGTATGAAAAGAGACTGGGTTTACACTACACTTTATGAACGGATTAACACTGCGTGACTATGGTCACTTGAGTTCACTGCACTCATTTCCCCGGGCTGGACACTTTTTAGGCCCAAGGTATGGGACATTTACCAGTGACTTTTTTACATCAGTCCTTTGCATTGGTGTAGACTTGACAGACGGGACTCATTCCCTCTCAAATAAAAAGGAGAAATCAATATTTTTCTCTGGTTAGCACAACCTAGCTGGCACCCCTACAAACAATAACCTCAAGTCAAAACCGTAACAGTACACTGCTGATTAGGAGAATTAGGTTAAGGTTAGGAAAAGGGTTAGGGTTACCTAAAATACAACAACAAAAATCTACTTTTGAAGTACATTTGACAAAGGCTGTACCCCATATAGACATGACCCTAGTTTCATTATAAAGACCCAGCGGTTTTACTGGTCAGGTCACATGGTCAGCAATAACTCCAGGAAGTCTATGAGGGCCTGCATCTATCTGTGAAGGCCAATGAAGATCCATGCCCCTCCAGCACCTAACCTAACCAGAGACGAATTCACTAAATCTCTTTCAGATACACTGAGACAACACTGAGACAGTCTCAGGCAGGGACCCACTCTGACAGCCAAAATACTCAAATTGGATTCTGTTTTTATATCAGTCATGACTTTGAGTTTGGATTTTCACTATAGGGAATATGTGTTATGAGACGCCATCGGCGTATCTTCACGGAAGGATTGAGCCATTCACGGCAGATCCCTAATGCCTGAGATGGTAACTACTCCTTTCACGCCGTTTGGCCTGGTGTGCGGTGCTATACTCCATGGTGGACATACATTTCATATGGGTGCACACAGTATCGAGAACAAGGCAGCACTCGCTTATTGTGGAATCTATTCAATACACAGTTAAACCCTAGAGTACCGGTCGGCTAAGCCTAACTACAGTAATGGATGTTACTGTTTCATCAGGGAGCCACAATAGATGAAGTAATCAAATGTGATCGCTGAATTCATGTTATGTTTACTATTTCATGCAACCACAGAATAGAAAGAAGCTAAACAAATTTCACGTTGTTTAAAGTTAAGAGATATCATTCACACAAGGTAATGAGACTGGATGTGTAAGTATGCCTCCAGGATAAATTCAGCTCATTTATAGGTCCTCAAACAAAATAAATGAGACCAAGGACATCCATAATCCATCAGATTAACAGGTTTTAATGAAGCCAGCAACACAAATAATGAATCTCAGTGATTGCCATTATACAGGTATTATTGTGTGTTGACTAACCAATCTCAGTGAAATTAGATTTAATCTAGTCACGATAAATGTCAAATACACTGAACAAAAATATAAATGCAAACATGTAAAGTGTTGGTCCCATGTTTCATGAGTTTAAATAAAAGATCCCAGAAATGTTCCAAATACACAAAAAGCATATTTCTCAAAAATGTTGTGCACAAATTTGTTTCTATCCCTTTTAGTGAGAATTTCTCAATTTCCAAGATAATCCATCCACTTGACACATGTGGGATATCAAGAAGCTGATTAAACCGCATGATAATTACACAGGTGCACTTTGTGCTGGGGACAACAAAAGGCCAAAATACATTTTGTCACACAACACAATGCCACAGATGTATTACGTTTTGAGGGAGTGTACAATTGGCATGCTGACATCATTACACATGCATTCATTAAATAGACTGATTCCCTTATGAACTGAAATTTTTGCATGTTGCGTTTATATTTTTGTTCAGAGTATTTCATTCAGGTAAGCTTAGTAGATTGGCTTGATAGCGACATTGACATTGTTGGTTGGCTAGCAAGCAAAACTTGACATTACACATCGTTCACTTTTGAGAAAACTGGTAGAGGCAATTAGTAGCTAGCTATCTTAGGTTCAAGTAAAACAAAATGTTAAACTAATATGAAAGTGCAATTGTAAACTATAAAGTACAAACGCACCATAGCTTAATTTACGGTCCCAGAAATGAGGGTTCTCTGGACAGTCCTTCCGCTTTGAAACATACACCCGCCATGACGTATAGCACCGCCCACCGGGCGAAATGGTGTGTAAAGAGTGTTTCCCGTCTCAGGCATTAGGGATCTGCCGTGAATGACTCAATCCTTCCGTGAAGATACGCCGATGGCGTCTCATAACACATATCCCCGATAGAGAAAATCCAAACTCTGTCGTGATTGATATAAAAACAGAACCAAGTTTGACTATTTTGCCTGTCATTATCACTGTGTTTCCTAGACAGTTATCAGGGCCACAGAGATGGGATGAAAGGGCTATTGATCCCACAGCAGGCTGGAGAAGACAAGCGTTATGGTGCTCTGTTGCTCTGTGAGCATCAATGTGCACTGAGGCATGGTAGGAAAGTCTCACTGGTGACAATAAAGGAAGGAGGAAGCATACTTGATTCCAGGCCTTTGTAGCAGCTGTCAGATCAGTGTTCAGGGAGAGATGGTAACCAGAGATAAGATGGCTGAACTTTTCACAGAGCTCCCCCAAGTCCCTTTTGGTGGCGAGAGGGACACTTTTTGGAACGGCATTAGCTTTCCTTGCTGTGTGAATCCAGACCACAAGCCTCTGTCATCGTTCCCCTGCAGACGACGTTTGGTGATGTTTAGTTCAACTTCAAAACTGAATTCAGCTCAGAACTGAATCGGCGGATATGCTATAAAGAGCAGAGCATTATGTGTTGTGTTTTTCATAATTCCACCAAAACAAGGGACGACAGATGGAGTTCCCTTACATCAGATTACTTCTTCTTTCATTTTTGATGTAATGGGAGATTACAGCTGAAGTAATCATATAGAGGTTTATAGAAGGATTAGACTATGGTGACTAGACTAAGGTGCTTATAGAAGTATTAGACTACTCTATGGTGACTAGACTAAAATGCTTATAGAGGGATTAGACTACTATATGGTGACTAGACTTAGATGCTTATAGGATTAGACTACTCTATGAAGTGAAACCTGTGTTATTGTCATATAAGTGACCCTTATATGCTGTGATAGTGTAATTGGATATGCTTTACCTGCAAGAAACATAACCAATTAACTAAAACAAAAATGTATTAAGACTATAAAAAATCCTCTATAAAATGTCTGTCAGTTTACATGGCAACAATTATTATAGTCCTCCTGTCAGTTATGTGTGTACTGTATCTGTATTGAATATTAGTTCTCTTTTGCATTATCCTACATGCTATGTGTGTTTGTGAATGGAGTGTCTACAGATACTGTTGTGTGTGTTTATGTAAGTGTGGATGTATGTCAATAGTGGTGTATGTGTGTTTGAACAGCATCACTCGTTTGACCACCTGTTGCATGTATTTAGAGGCTGGCACTCTATTGTTGCAGCTGCAGAGGAACGGGCGAGGGAGAGATGGGAGCGAGCAGATGGAGGGAGAGAGAGAGACAAGCTAGCTTACTTGCAGCCGCCACAATGTTATTTATCATCCCATATAACAGTGCCTGCATTGACTGGAGCAGCTAGCTAGCTAGATAGATAGCTTGCTAGGCTAGCTAGCTATAGCTAGCTAGGCTAATTGAGGCCACATACTGCGCTTTTTCCCCAACCCAATTCAGATATTTGAATTGCTCGTTATAGCCTACTCCTTTTAATTTTGCTAACTTTTAATTCCAGAATTGTATTCCATCTTGCAATGCATTAGTGAACTCTCACTCCGCTTACATTGAGCCTCTTTGCTGCTTTGCTTGGCCAGCATAAACAACAAGCTACCGGTCAGCTACCAGTCTTTTTATGGGATGCACTGTGCATGTCCTAATGTTTTGTACACTCAGTGTATAGGATATTATAGCTAACCTACCTCAAAACAGATGTTAGCCACTGTTCCATGGTCCACCACCAACCACTCAACTTGAATCTTATTTCCCAGCTTGCTTCATTTTAATGGAAGACCATATTTAACAGTTTAGGTGGCTAATGAGCACCAATACGTTTTATCTCTGCATTTTGTTCATAACACTGTTTGACAATTATTTGCTAGGAGATAGCTGAGCTTGTCGACATGTTTCTGCTAGCTAAGCTACCTAGCTTGAAGACGTGGAAACAGTGCCTGGTTAACAACTAGCTAGCTATCAGTCCAATCAAAGTTACCAGGCATTAAGATGTTGATTTATCTGTGACCAATGACAATGAGCCTTCTTCAGCAGGCACTTCTACTGTAAATCAATGGAGCACTGAAGAGGGGCTTTTTCTGGCTAGCTCTCCCAGAAGTTGGTGTGTTGACCTAGTGTCCCCATGAGTGACAGCACCCTGAGCCAATCACGTGCAACCATAGAAGATCGACGACACTTACGCTTTGTACTTTCTCTGTCCGACCTTCCATCACAGAGGGCTGACACAACTGCATTTTGGAGCTGCCTTACTCAACTAAATTTGACCAAAGCAACAATTCAATGGGAAAGCTAATATGCTTTGTTAGATAAAGCAATTATTTTACATAAAATCAATTTTTTGGCGAACTGATATGCTATATTGTTGTGACATGAAATAACAGAATTGCATGCACGTTTCCTGGATATGCCCAGGTGACGCATCGCCACTCTATGTAACAATGTCACATGGACATTTTCATTTAATTTCGAAAGCTTTTTCAGTGTTAAAAAAATAGGCTTATAATTTTTCACATTAGAATACTAAGTTCCATTCGGATATTTAAATAACCGTGCACATCCCTAGTGTGTGTGTGTGTGTTTATCAGTATGTGTGACTGCATGCTGAGTGCGGTCCTCTTGGCCCCCCTGTCGCCTCCTGACTTATTTATGAACACAATGTACTCCCTTTGAAAGAGGGAGAGAGTAGGAAAATTGCATTTTAAAGAATCACCTTTCGCCTCACGATCTGTCTTTCTCTGTCTGTACCCCCCCTCCCCCCACCAGCCCTACACTCTGTTCTTCCCTCCACCATGTATTGTAGTTGCTGCTCTAGAATTCCTCGACTTCTCCTTCACTTACTTCCCCCCCGCTTTCTCCACCTTTACCTCCTCCTCCTCTTCTTCTTCGTTCTTCCTCTTCCTCCTCTTCTTCCTTCTCCCCTTCACACCTACTGCACACTACACCCTACCCTGACATCACACTACACTACACCCTACCCTGACATCACACTATACCCTACCCTACCCTGATATCACACTACACTACACCCTACCCTGACATCACACTATACCCTACCCTGACATCACACTACACTATACCCTACCCTGACATCACACTAAACCCTACCCTGACATCACACTATACCCTACCCTACCCTGATATCACACTACACTATACACTACCCTGACATCACACTACACTAAACCCTACCCTGACATCACACTATACCCTACCCTACCCTGATATCACACTACACTATACCCTACCCTGACATCACACTACACTATACCCTACCCTGACATCACACTAAACCCTACCCTGACATCACACTCTACCCTACCCTGACATCACACTACACTAAACCCTACCCTGACATCACACTACACGGAATGTTTACCTGCAGTTTGTACATTTGAAGCTAAGAACTTAGAAGCTAACAGTGACAGCTGAATCTAATTTATTTTACCCCAGTTAATGTCAACATTAGTGCCAGGGTCTCTGTCACCCTGGTCAGTCACTGCCTTGTACTGTAGTCTGTATAGTCAGAGGGCTTTGCTGTTGGAAACCACCAAAAGCCCTCAGTAATATCAGCTATTCTCTCTGTCTTCCCGGACGTTTTGACTTTCGAAGTTGCTGTGGCCTTAGGTGGAATATGCCAAACATCCCAATGTCCGAAGGCTAGATCGATTGCTTCAGTCATGGTTATTGTTGAGTTAAACCTTTCAGTAGTAGTGGAGTGGAGGTTGGAACACTAAGAAGACATAAGGAGGGTTGGTACACCAAAAAGACATGAGGAGGGTTGGAACACCAAAAAGACATGAGGAGGGTTGGAACACTAAAAAGACACGAGGAAGGTTGGAATCCAAGAAGACATGAGGAGGGTTGGAACACCAAGAAGACATGAGAAGGGTTGGAACACCAAGAAGACATGAGGAGGGTTGGAACACCGAAAAGACACGAGGAAGGTTGGAATCCAAGAAGACATGAGGAGGGTTGGGACACCAAGAAGACATGAGGAGGGTTGGAACACCGAGAAGACATGAGTGGGGTTGGAACACTAAGATGACATGAGTGGGGTTGGAACACTAAGAAGACATGAGAAGGGTTGGAACACTAAGAAGACATGAGAAGGGTTGGAACACTGAGAAGAAATGAGGAGGGTTGGAGCACTAAGAAGACATGAGAAGGGTTGGAACACTGAGAAGAAATGAGGAGGGTTGGAACACTAATATGACATGAGTGGGGTTGGAACACTAAGAAGACATGAGGAGGGTTGGAACACTGGGAAGACATGATTAGGGTTGGAACACTAAGAACATATGAGGCAGGTTGGGACACTGAAAAGACATGAGGAGGGTTGGTACACAAAGAAGACATGAGAAGGGTTGGAACACCAATAAGACATGAGGAGGGTTGGAACACTAAGAAGACATGAGGAGGGTTGGAACACTAAGAAGACATGAGGAGGGTTGGAACAATAAGAAGATATGAGGAGGGTTGGGACACTGAGAAGACGTGAGGAGGGTTGGAACACTAAGAAGACATGAGGAGGGTTGGAACACTAAGAAGACATGAGGAGGGTTGGAACACTAAGAAGACATGAGAAGGGTTGGAACACCAATAAGACATGAGGAGGGTTGGAACACCAATAAGACATGAGGAGGGTTGGAACACTAAGAAGACATGAGAAGGGTTGGAACACCGAGAAGACACGAGGAGGGTTGGAACACTGGGAAGACATGATGAGGGTTGGAACACAGAGAAGACATGAGGAGGGTTGGAGCACCGAGAAGACATGCTTAGGGTTGGAACACTAAGAAGATATGAGGAGGGTTGGGACACTGAGAAGACATGAGTGGGGTTGAAACACTAAGACGACATGAGTGGGGTTGGAACACTAAGAAGACATGAGGAGGGTTGGAACACTGGGAAGACATGATGAGGGTTGGAACACAGAGAAGACATGGAGGGTTGGAACAATAAGAAGATATGAGGAGGGTTGGGACACTGAGAAGACATGAGGAGGGTTGGAACACTGGGAAGACATGATTAGGGTTGGAACACTAAGAACATATGAGGCGGGTTGGGACACTGAGAAGACATGAGGAGGGTTGGTACACTAAGAAGACATGAGAAGGGTTGGAACACCAATAAGACATGAGGAGGGTTGGAACACTAAGAAGACATGAGGAGGGTTGGAACACTAAGAAGACATGAGGAGGGTTGGAACACTGAGAAGACATAAGGAGGGTTGGGACACTGAGAAGACATGAGGAGGGTTGGAACACTAAGAAGACATGAGGAGGGTTGGAACACAGCGAAGACATGATGAGGGTTGGAACATAGAGAAGACATGAGGAGGGTTGGAGCACCGAGAAGACATGCTTAGGGTTGGAACACTAAGAAGATATGATGAGGGTTGGGACACTGAGAAGACATGAGTGGGGTTGGAACACTAAGACGACATGAGTGGGGTTGGAACACTGGGAAGACATGATTAGGGTTGGAACACTAAGAACATATGAGGCGGGTTGGAACACAGCGAAGACATGATGAGGGTTGGAACACTAAGAAGACATGAGGAGGGTTGGAACACTGAGAAGACATGATTAGGGTTGGAACACTAAGAAGACATGAGGAGGGTTGGGACACTGAGAAGACATGAGGAGGGTTGGTACATTAAGAAGACATGAGAAGGGTTGGAACACCAATAAGACATGAGGAGGGTTGGAACACTAAGAAGACATGAGGAGGGTTGGAACACCAATTAGACATGAGGAGGGTTGGAACACTAAGAAGACATGAGGAGGGTTGGAATACGGAGAAGACATGATGTGGGTTGGAACTCAGAGAAGACATGAGGAGGGTTTGAACATCAGGAAAACATGAGGAGGGTTAGGACACTGAGAAGACATGAGGAGGGTTGGAACACAGAGACACATGAGGAGGGTTGGAACACTGAGAATACATGAGGAGGGTTGGAACTCAGAGAAGACATGATGAGGGTTGGAACACATGAGGCGCGTTGGAACATTGAGAAGACATGAAGAGGGTTGGAGCACTGAGAAGACATGAGGAGGGTTGGAACACTGAGAAGACATGAGGAGGGTTGGAACACTGAGAAGACATGAGGAGGGTTGGAACACACCTGCCATAGTTCTACCAATGTCTTTGTTTTCAGAACTCTAAGCAACCTCCTCATGAAGTCGGTGGTGGTTTGTTCTGACTACTGGCATAGTCAACCTATGTTTACAAGGCCTAATGTAGAACCTTGGTGACTGTAATTGCTTAAAGAGGGGAAAAGTATGTGTGTATTCTTATTGTAACTGAATGGAATCCATAATGGATGGAGAGGAAATCCAGTCTTGTATGAGAGGAAGGAAGGTATTGCTCATTTTCAGAGGCAGACAGATGAAGATAGACAGGGTTAGTAGATCATCCCCATCTTAATGGACAGGAAACCCCGGAACACAGTTACTGTAGATGGATCATGTATATGAATTCCCCCACCATCACCTCCAACTTACACACATCTACACACACACTATACTTTCTGTCTATGTTTCTCCATCTCATCTTTTTCCACACACTCTCACACACACTCTCTCTCACACACACTCTCTCTCTCTCTCACACACACACACACACACACACACACACACACACACACACACACACACACACACACACACACACACACACACACACACACACACACACACACACACACACACACACACACACACACACACACACATCAATAACTGAGTGTGTAATGGATCTGTCTCTGGTTTCCACCGTCACACAGCTACATAGGCTCAGACAGAGGTCAGGATGGGAGGAAGTGAAAAAGAGGGCAAGAGGAGAGAAACGATAGAGGGAGACGGGGAGAGAGATAAGAACATTGTAAGTACTCTTCTGTCTTTTCCTGCGTAAGCGGGAGTAATTGTTTTCTTGCGTGTTCCAGAGGTGCAGTGTTTTCATTACATCCCAGCTAACAACTGTGTGTTGTAGTGTGTGTGTGTTTTAGTGTGTGTGTGTTATAGTGTGTGTGTGTTATAGTGTGCGTGTGTTATAGTATGTGTGTGTTGAAGTGTGCGTGTGTTTTAGTGTGTGTGTGTTGAAGTGTGCGTGTGTTTTAGTGTATGTGTGTTTTAGTGTGTGTGTGTTTTAGAGTGTGTGTGTTTTAGTGTGTGTGTGTTATAGTGTGCGTGTGTTTTAGTGTGTATGTGTTTTAGTGTAAGTGTGTTTTAGTGTGTGTGTGTTTTAGTGTGTGTGTGTTTTAGTGTGTGTGTGTTTTAGTGTGCGTGTGTTATAGTGTGCGTGTGTTATAGTGTGTGTTTGTTTTAGTGTGCGTGTGTTTTAGTGTGTGTGTGTTAATGTCTGTGTTTTAGTGTGTGTGTTTTAGTGTGTGTGTGTTTTACTGTGCGTGTGTTTTAGTGTGTGTGTGTGTTAATGTGTGTGTTTTAGTGTGTGTGTTTTAGTGTGTGTGTGTTTTAGTGTGAGTGTGTTTTAGTGTGTGTGTGTTTTAGTGTGCGTGTGTTTTAGTGTGCGTGTGTTTTAGTGTGTGTCTTTTAGTGTGTGTGTGTTATAGTGTGTGTGTGTTTTAGTGTGTGTGTTATAGTGTGTCTGTGTTGTAGTGTGTGTGTTATAGTGTGTGTGTTTTAGTGTGTGTGTGTTATAGTGTGTGTGTGTTTTAGTGTGTGTGTTACAGTGTGTGTGTGTTATAGTGTGTCTGTGTTTTAGTGTGTGTGTTATAGTGTGTGTGTGTTTTAGTGTGTGTGTGTTTTAGTGTGCGTGTGTTTTAGTGTGTGTGTGTTTTAGTATGTGTGTGTTATAGTGTGTGTGTGTTATAGTGTGTGTATGTTACAGTGTGTGTGTGTTACAGTGTGTGTGTGTTTTAGTGTGTGTGTGTTAATGTCTGTGTTTTAGTGTGTGTGTGTTTTAGTGTGTGTGTTTTACAGTATGTATGTGTTACAGTGTGTGTGTGTTTTAGTGTGTGTGTGTGTTTTAGTGTGCGTATGTTATCGTATGTGTGTGTTATAGTGTGTGTGTGTTATAGTGTGTGTGTGTTATAGTGTGTGTATGTTACAGTGTGTGTGTGTTTTAGTGTGTGTGTGTTATAGTGTGCGTGTGTTAATGTCTGTGTTTTAGTGTGTGTGTTTTAGTGTGTGTGTGTTTTAGTGTGCGTGTGTTTTAGTGTGCGTGTGTTAGTGTGAGTGTGTTTTAGTGTGTGTGTTTTAGTGTGTGTGTTATAGTGTGTGTGTGTGTTATAGTGTGTGTGTTTTAGTGTGCGTGTGTTTTAGTGTGCGTGTGTTTTAGTGTGCGTGTTTTATTGTGTGTGTGTTTTAGTGTGTGTGTGTTTTAGTGTGTGTGTTTTAGTGTGTGTGTGTTTTAGTGTGCGTGTGTTTTAGTGTGCGTGTTTTATTGTGTGTGTGTTTTAGTGTGTGTGTGTTTTAGTGTGTGTGTGTTTTAGTGTGTGTGTGTTTTAGTGTGAGTGTGTTTTAGTGTGCGTGTGTTTTAGTGTGTGTGTTATAGTGTGTGTGTGTTTTAGTGTGTGTGTGTTATAGTATGTGTGTGTTTTAGTGTGTGTGTTATAGTGTGTGTGTGTTTTAGTGTGTGTTTTAGTGTGTGTGTGTTTTAGTGTGAGTGTGTTTTAGTGTGTTTTAGTGTGTGTGTGTTTTAGTGTGTGTGTGTTTTAGTGTGTGTGTGTTTTAGTGTGCGTGTGTTTTAGTGTGCGTGTGTTTTAGTGTGCGTGTTTTAGTGTGCGTGTGTTTTAGTGTGCGTGTGTTTAGTGTGCGTGTTTTAGTGTGCGTGTGTTTTAGTGTGCGTGTGTTTTAGTGTGCGTGTGTTTTAGTGTGTGTGTGTTATAGAGTGTGTGTGTTATAGTGTGTGTGTGTTATAGTGTGTGTGTGTTACAGTGTGTGTGTGTTATAGTGTGTGTGTGTTATAGTGTGTGTGTGTTACAGTGTGTGTGTGTTATAGTATGTGTTTTAGTGTGTGTGTGTTTTAGTGTGTGTGTGTTACAGTGTGTGTGTGTTACAGTGTGTGTGTGTTTTAGTGTGTGTGTGTTTTAGTGTGTGTGTGTTAATGTCTGTGTTTTAGTGTGTGTGTGTTTTAGTATGTGTGTTACAGTATGTATGTGTTACAGTGTGTGTGTGTTTTAGTGTGTGTGTGTGTTTTAGTGTGCGTATGTTATCGTATGTGTGTGTTATAGTGTGTGTGTGTTATAGTGTGCGTGTGTTAATGTCTGTGTTTTAGTGTGTGTGTTTTAGTGTGTGTGTGTTTTAGTGTGTGTGTGTTTTAGTGTGTGTGTGTTTTAGTGTGTGTGTGTTATAGTGTGTGTGTTATAGTGTGTGTGTGTTACAGTGTGTGTGTGTTACAGTGTGTGTGTGTTTTAGTGTGTGTGTGTTTTATTGTGCGTGTGTTTTATTGTGCGTGTGTTTAGTGTGTGTGTGTTTTAGTGGGTGTGTGTTTTAGTATGTGTGTGTTATAGTGTGTGTGTTATAGTGTGTGTGTGTTACAGTGTGTGTGTGTTACAGTGTGTGTGTGTTTTAGTGTGTGTGTGTTTTAGTGTGCGTATGTTATAGTGTGTGTTATAGTGTGCGTGTGTTAATGTCTGTGTTTTAGTGTGTGTGTGTAAATGTGTGTGTTTTAGTGTGTGTGTTTTAGTGTGTGTGTGTTTTAGTGTGTGTGTGTTTTAGTGTGTTTGTGTTATAGTGTGTGTGTGTTATAGTGTGTGTGTTACAGTGTGTGTGTGTTACAGTGTGTGTGTGTTTTAGTGTGTGTGTGTTAATGTCTGTGTTTTAGTGTGTGTGTGTTTTAGTGTGTGTGTGTGTTTTAGTGTGCGTGTGTTTTAGTGTGCGTGTGTTTTAGTGTGCGTGTGTTTTAGTGTGTGTGTGTTTTAGTGTGCGTGTGTTTTAGTGTGTTTGTGTTTTAGTGTGTGTGTGTTTTAGTATGTGTGTGTTACAGTGTGTGTGTGTTACAGTGTGTGTGTGTTTTAGTGTGTGTGTGTTTTAGTGTGTGTGTGTTAATGTCTGTTTTAGTGTGTGTGTGTTTTAGTGTGTGTGTGTTACAGTATGTATGTGTTACAGTGTGTGTGTGTTTTAGTGTGTGTGTGTGTTTTAGTGTGCGTATGTTATCGTATGTGTGTGTTATAGTATGTGTGTGTTTTAGTGTATATATGTTATAATATGTGTGTGTTTTAATGTGCGTGTGTTTTAGTGTGCGTGTGTTTTAGTGTGCGTGTGTTTTAGTGTGCGTGTGTTTTAGTGTGTGTGTTAATGTGTATGTGTTATAGTTTGCGATTGTTTTAGTGTGTGTGTTTTAGTGTGCGTGTGTTTTAGTGTGTGTGTGTTTTAGTGTGTGTGTGTTATAGTGTGCGTGTGTTTTAGTGTGTATATGTTTTAGTGTGTGTGTGTTATAGAATGTGTGTGTGTGTGTGTTACAGTGTGTGTGTGTTTTAGTGTGTGTGTGTTTTAGTGTGTGTGTGTTAATGTCTGTTTTAGTGTGTGTGTGTTTTAGTGTGTGTGTGTTACAGTATGTATGTGTTACAGTGTGTGTGTGTTTTAGTGTGTGTGTGTGTTTTAGTGTGCGTATGTTATCGTATGTGTGTGTTATAGTATGTGTGTGTTTTAGTGTATATATGTTATAATATGTGTGTGTTTTAATGTGCGTGTGTTTTAGTGTGCGTGTGTTTTAGTGTGTGTGTTAATGTGTATGTGTTATAGTGTGCGATTGTTTTAGTGTGTGTGTTTTAGTGTGCGTGTGTTTTAGTGTGTGTGTGTTTTAGTGTGTGTGTGTTATAGTGTGCGTGTGTTTTAGTGTGTATATGTTTTAGTGTGTGTGTGTTATAGAATGTGTGTGTGTGTGTTTTAGTGTGTGTGTGTTTTAGTGTGTGTGTGTTTTAGTGTGTGTGTGTTTTAGTGTGTGCGTGTTTTAGTATCTGTGTGTTATAGTATGTGTGTGTTATAGTGTGCGTGTGTTTTAGTGTGTGTGTGTTTTAGTGTGCGTTTGTTTTAGTGTGTGTGTTTTAGTGTGTGTGTGTTTTAGTGTGTGTGTGTTTTAGTGTGTGTGTGTGTTATAGTGTGTGTGTTTTAGTGTGCGTGTTTTAGTGTGTGTGTTTTAGTGTGTGTGTTTTAGTGTGTGTGTGTTTTAGTGTGTGTGTGTTTTAGTGTGTGTGTGTGTTATAGTGTGTGTGTTTTAGTGTGCGTGTTTTAGTGTGCGTGTTTTAATGTGTGTGTGTTTTAGTGTGTGTTTTAGTGTGTGTGTTTTAGTGTGTGTGTGTTTTAGTGTGAGTGTGTTTTAGTGTGAGTGTGTTTTAGTGTGCGTGTGTTTTAGTGTGTGTGTTATAGTGTGTGTGTGTGTGTTTTAGTGTGTGTGTTTTAGTGTGTGTGTGTTTTAGTGTGTGTGTTTTTTAGTGTGTGTGTTTTAGTGTGTGTGTGTTTTAGTGTGAGTGTGTTTTAGTGTGCGTGTGTTTTAGTGTGTGTGTGTTATAGTGTGCGTGTGTTTTAGTGTGTGTGTTTTTTAGTGTGTGTGTTTTAGTGTGTGTTTTTGTGTGCGTGTGTTTTAGTGTGTGTGTGTTATAGTGTGCGTGTGTTTTAGTGTGCTTGTGTTATAGTGTGTGTGTGTTGTAGTGTGTGTGTGTTATAGTGTGTGTGTGTTACAGTGTGTGTGTGTTACAGTGTGTGTGTGTGTGTGTGTTTTAGTGTGTGTGTGTGTTTTAGTGTGTTTGTGTTAATGTCTGTGTTTTAGTGTGTGTGTGTTTTAGTGTGTGTGTGTGTGTTGCAGTGTGTGTGTGTTTTAGTGTGTGTGTGTTTTAGTGTGTGTGTGTGTTAATGTCTGTGTTTTAGTGTGTGTGTTTTAGTGTGTGTGTGTTAGAGTATGTACGTGTTACAGTGTGTGTGTGTGTTTTAGTGTGCGTATGTTATCGTATGTGTGTGTTATAGTGTGTGTGTGTTATAGTGTGCGTGTGTTAATGTCTGTGTTTTAGTGTGTGTGTGTTTTAGTGTGTGTGTTTTAGTGTGCGTGTGTTTTAGTGTGCGTGTGTTTTAGTGTGTGTGTGTTTTAGTGGGTGTGTGTTTTAGTATGTGTGTGTTATAGTGTGTGTGTTATAGTGTGTGTGTGTTACAGTGTGTGTGTGTTACAGTGTGTGTGTGTGTTTTAGTGTGTGTGTGTTTTAGTGTGCGTATGTTATCGTATGTGTGTGTTATAGTGTGTGTGTGTTATAGTGTGCGTGTGTTAATGTCTGTGTTTTGGTGTGTGTGTTTTAGTGTGTGTATGTTTTATTGTGCGTGTGTTTTAGTGTGCGTGTGTTTTAGTGTGTGTGTGTTAATGTGTGTGTTTTAGTGTGTGTGTTTTAGTGTGTGTGTGTTTTAGTGTGTGTGTGTTTTAGTGTGTTTGTTTTATAGTGTGTGTGTGTTATAGTGTGTGTGTGTTACAGTGTGTGTGTGTGTTTTAGTGTGCGTGTGTTTTAGTGTGCGTGTGTTTTAGTGTGCGTGTGTTTTAGTGTATGTGTGTTAATGTCTGTGTTTTAGTGTGTGTGTGTTTTAGTGTGTGTGTGTTTTAGTGTGCGTGTGTTTTAGTGTGCGTGTGTTTTAGTGTGCGTGTGCTTTAGTGTGTGTGTGTTTTAGTGTGCGTGTGTTTTAGTGTGTTTGTGTTTTAGTATGTGTGTGTTATAGTGTGTGTGTTATAGTGTGTGTGTGTTACAGTGTGTGTGTGTTACAGTGTGTGTGTGTTTTAGTGTGTGTGTGTTTTAGTGTGCGTATGTTATAGTGTGTGTTATAGTGTGCGTGTGTTAATGTCTGTGTTTTAGTGTGTGTGTTTTAGTGTGTGTGTGTGTAAATGTGTGTGTTTTAGTGTGTGTGTTTTAGTGTGTGTGTGTTTTAGTGTGTGTGTGTGTGTTTTAGTGTGTGTGTGTTTTAGTGTGTTTGTGTTATAGTGTGTGTGTGTTATAGTGTGTGTGTGTTACAGTGTGTGTGTGTTACAGTGTGTGTGTGTTTTAGTGTGTGTGTGTGTTTTAGTGTGTGTGTGTTTTAGTGTGTTTGTGTTAATGTCTGTGTTTCAGTGTGTGTGTGTTTTAGTGTGTGTGTGTTACAGTGTGTGTGTGTGTTTTAGTGTGTGTGTGTTTTAGTGTGTGTGTGTTGTAGTGTGTGTGTGTTATAGTGTGTGTGTGTTACAGTGTGTGTGTGTTATAGTGTGTGTGTGTGTTTTAGTGTGTGTGTGTTTTAGTGTGTTTGTGTTAATGTCTGTGTTTCAGTGTGTGTGTGTTTTAGTGTGTGTGTGTTACAGTGTGTGTGTGTTTTAGTGTGTGTGTGTTTTAGTGTGTGTGTGTTAATGTCTGTGTTTTAGTGTGTGTGTGTTTTAGTGTGAGTGTGTTTTAGTGTGTTTTAGTGTGTGTGTGTTTTTGTGTGCGTGTGTTTTAGTGTGTGTGTGTTATAGTGTGCGTGTGTTTTAGTGTGCGTGTGTTATAGTGTGTGTGTGTTGTAGTGTGTGTGTGTTATAGTGTGTGTGTGTTACAGTGTGTGTGTGTTATAGTGTGTGTGTGTGTTTTAGTGTGTGTGTGTTTTAGTGTGTTTGTGTTAATGTCTGTGTTTCAGTGTGTGTGTGTTTTAGTGTGTGTGTGTTACAGTGTGTGTGTGTTTTAGTGTGTGTGTGTTTTAGTGTGTGTGTGTTAATGTCTGTGTTTTAGTGTGTGTGTTTTAGTGTGTGTGTGTTTTAGTGTGCGTATGTTATCGTATGTGTGTGTTATAGTGTGTGTGTGTTATAGTGTGCGTGTGTTAATGTCTGTGTTTTAGTGTGTGTGTGTTTTAGTGTGTGTGTTTTAGTGTGTGTGTGTTTTAGTGTGTGTGTGTTTTCGTGTGTGTATGTTTTATTGTGCGTGTGTTTTAGTGTGCGTGTGTTTTAGTGTGCGTGTGTTTTAGTGTGCGTGTGTTTTAGTGTGTGTGTGTTTTAGTGGGTGTGTGTTTTAGTATGTGTGTGTTATAGTGTGTGTGTGTTACAGTGTGTGTGTGTTACAGTGTGTGTGTGTGTTTTAGTGTGTGTGTGTTTTAGTGTGCGTATGTTATCGTATGTGTGTGTTATAGTGTGTGTGTGTTATAGTGTGCGTGTGTTAATGTCTGTATTTTGGTGTGTGTGTTTTAGTGTGTGTATGTTTTATTGTGCGTGTGTTTTAGTGTGTGTGTGTTAATGTGTGTGTTTTAGTGTGTGTGTTTTAGTGTGCGTGTGTTTTAGTGTGTGTGTGTTTTAGTGTGTTTGTGTTATAGTGTGTGTGTGTTATAGTCTGTGTGTGTTACAGTGTGTGTGTGTGTTTTAGTGTGCGTGTGTTTTAGTGTGCGTGTGTTTTAGTGTCCGTGTGTTTTAGTGTGTGTGTGTTAATGTCTGTGTTTTAGTGTGTGTGTGTTTTAGTGTGTGTGTGTGTTTTAGTGTGCTTGTGTTTTAGTGTGCGTGTGTTTTAGTGTGCGTGTGTTTTAGTGTGTGTGTGTTTTAGTGTGCGTGTGTTTTAGTGTGTTTGTGTTTTAGTGTGTTTGTGTTATAGTGTGTGTGTGTTACAGTGTGTGTGTGTTACAGTGTGTGTGTGTTTTAGTGTGTGTGTGTTTTAGTGTGTGTGTGTTAATGTCTGTTTTAGGGTGTGTGTGTTTTAGTGTGTGTGTGTTACAGTATGTATGTGTTACAGTGTGTGTGTGTTTTAGTGTGTGGGTGTTTTAGTGTGCGTATGTTATCGTATGTGTGTGTTATATTATGTGTGTGTTTTAGTGTATATATGTTATAATATGTGTGTGTTTTAATGTGCGTGTGTTTTAGTGTGCGTGTGTTTTAGTGTGTGTGTTAATGTGTATGTGTTATAGTGTGCGATTGTTTTAGTGTGTGTGTTTTAGTGTGCGTGTGTTTTAGTGTGTGTGTGTTTTAGTGTGTGTGTGTTATAGTGTGCGTGTGTTTTAGTGTGTATATGTTTTAGTGTGTGTGTGTTATAGAATGTGTGTGTGTGTGTTTTAGTGTGTGTGTGTTTTAGTGTGTGTGTGTTTTAGTGTGTGTGTGTTTTAGTGTGTGTGTGTGTTTTAGTATGTGCGTGTTATAGTATGTGTGTGTTATAGTGTGTGTGTGTTTTAGTGTGTATATGTTTTAGTGTGTGTGTTATAGAATGTGTGTGTTTTAGTGTGTGTGTGTTTTAGTGTGTGTGTGTTTTAGTGTGTGTGTGTTATAGTATGTGTGTTTTAGTGTGTGTGTGTTTTAGTGTGTGTGTGTTTTAGTGTGCGTGTGTTTTAGTGTGCGTGTGTTTTAGTGTGTGTGTGTTATAGTATGTGTGTTTTAGTGTGTGTGTGTTAGTGTGTGTGTTTTAGTGTGTGTGTGTTAATGTGTGTGTTTTAGTGTGTGTGTGTGTTTTAGTATGTGTGTGTTATAGTATATGTGTGTTTTAGTGTGCGTATGTTATTGTATGTGTGTGTTTTAGTGTGCGTGTGGTTTAGTGTGCGTGTGTTTTAGTGTGCGTGTGTTTTAGTGTGTGTGTGTTTTAGTGTGTGTGTGTTTTAGTGTGTGTGTGTTTTAGTGTGCGTGTGTTATTGTGTGTGTTTTAGTGTGCGTGTGTTATTGTGTGTGTTTTAGTGTGCGTGTGTGTTTTAGTGTGTGTGTGTTTTAGTGTGCGTGTGTTTTAGTGTGTGTGTGTTATAGTATGTGTGTTTTAGTGTGCATGTGGTTTAGTGTGCGTGTGTTTTAGTGTGTGTGTGTGTTTTAGTGTGTGTGTGTTTAGTGTGTGTGTGTGTTTTAGTGTGTGTGTGTTTTAGTGTGTGTGTGTTTTAGTGTGTGTGTGTTTTAGTGTGCGTGTGTTATTGTGTGTGTTTTAGTGTGCGTGTGTTATTGTGCGTGTGTTATTGTGTGTGTTATAGTGTGCGTGTGTTTTAGTGTGCGTGTGTTTTAGTGTGTGTGTGTTATAGTATGTGTGTGTTTTAGTGTGCGTGATGATTAAGCAAAGTCCTCGGGCACAGGTTAGAGGATTGCTGTAGTGACCTCATACCCACTGCACAGGTGTCAGAAAATATTGCTTTCTTTATTCACTAAAGCATTACAGTAGACTATAACATAGTATGTCTATATTAAGACGACAGTGGACAATATTTCGAAATAATGTGCTGTTTGGTATGAATATTATGGAATATATGCTAGATAATTTGTTCCAATATACACTACATGACCAAAAGTATATGGACTCCTGCTCGTCGAACATCTCATTCCAAAATCATGGCCATTAATTTGGACTTGGTCTTCCCTTTGCTGCTGTAACAGCCTCTACTCTTCTGGGAAGGCTCTCCAGTAGATGTTGGAACATTGCTGCGGGGACTTGCTTCCATTCAGCCACAAGAGCATTAGTGAGGTCGGTCACTGATTTTGGGCGATTAGGCCTGGCTTGCAATTCCTGATCCAATTCATCTCAAAGGTGTTTGATGGGGTTGAGGTCAGGGCTCTGTACAGGCCAGTCAAGTTCTTCCACACCAATCTCAACAAACCATTTCTGAATGGACCTCGCTTTGTGCACAGGGGGCATTGTCATGCTGAAACAGGAAAGGGCCTTCACCAAACTGTTGCCACAAAGTTGGAAGCACAGAATTGTTTAGAATGTCATTGTATGCTGTAGCGTTAAGATTTCCCCTCACTGGAATTATGGGGCTTAGCCCAAACCATGAAAAACAGCCCCAGAACATTATTCCTCCTCCACCAAGCTTTACAGGTGCGTTCTCCTGGGACAAACACAGATTTGTCCGTCGGACTGCTTGAAGCGGGATTCATCCCTCCAGAGAACGTGTTTCCACTGCTCCAATAGCTGCAAGCTTTATACCACTCCAGGCAACGCTTGGCATTGCCCATAGTGATCTTAGGCTTGTGTGCGGCTGCTCGGGCATGGAAACCATTTTATGAAGCTCCCGAAGAACACTTCTTGTGCTGACATTGCTTCAAGAGGCTGTGTGAAACTTAGTAGTGAGTGTTGCAAGCTAAGCGCTTAAGCAGTCGGCGGTCCCATTCTGTGAGCTTGTATGGTCTACCACTTCTCAGCTGAGCCGTTGCTCCTAGACGTTTCCATTTTACAATGACAGCACTTGACTGGGGCAGACAGCAAGGCACACGTTTGACAAACTGACTTGTTGGAAAGCTGGCATCCTATGACGGTGCCACATTGAAAGTCACTGAGCTCTGAAGTAAGGCCATTCTACTGCCAATGTTTTTCTATGTAGATTTCATGGCTGTGTGTTCTGTTTTATACACCTGTCAGCAACGGGTGTGGCTGAAATAGCCAAATCCACTAATTTGTCGACATAGTTTTGTAAATATAATGTAAGGTTAGACTTGGGACGACTCTTCTCCTTTCTCCTCTCCTCACCTCACCTCACTGCATCTCCCCTTTCTTTTCTCCTCTCCTCCCTTTCTCCTTTCTCGCATCTCCATCTCCTCCCATCCTCTCCCCTCTCCTTTCCTCTCCTTCCTCCTTTCCTCTCCTCCCTTTCTCCTTTCTCGCTCCTCCATCTCCTCCCCTCTTCTCCCCTCTCCTTTCCTCTCCTTTCTCCTTTCCTCTCCTCCCTTTCTCCCTCCTCCATATCCTTTCTTCCCCCCCCCCTCTCCTGCCAGTAGAATCATCCCCAGAACATTACCCATGCAGGCAGGGAAATGAGACTCCAACTGTGGTTGAAGACCGGAGGGGAGCATGGGGCTCTAACCAGGATCCCTCATATCCACATATCCACCACAGGAGCTCAGATTACCACTCTGACATCCCCTTAACCAACCCCCACCACCTCATCTGTCTCCTCATCCGTCGTCTCATCCACTCAACTAGGGAGAGATCTGCCTGGAATGATATCTCTATTTCTCTCATTTAGTCTCCATGTTTCACCCCCCCCTCTCTCCCTCCCTCTCTGTCTCTCTCTCTGTCTCTCTTTGTTTTTCTCTCTAATAGAGCAGGGATCCCAGACCTGATGATATTCCTAAAGGGAAATATCTCTGAGATTACATTATGTTTGTCCTGTAAATACTACCCAGTAACCGATAAAACATCTATTTTGCAGCTCATATTTGAATAGTTACTTACTTTAGCAGAGAGGTTAGTACTAATTAAATACTACAGGGCCGTTGTCAATGTTAGTGTAAAGTAATTACACCACAATGAATATGGAAGTGGATTGTTCTATTATTAGTACATTAGTAGTACATTAGTAGTACATTAGTAGCATATATTTTTAGTTGTTAAAATTAAACACACTGGAAGACAGTAACTGGTTCATAGGAGAAGGTTTATACACATAATCAAACATCAGTGCAAGCTAACTCCTTATCAATGCAGGGACTGCACTTGGTTAGTTAAGAGCCTGGCGTACTCATTGAAAATGGCTAACATTGATACTGCACTTAATAATCCCCCCCAAAAAATGATGTAGTGAAAGCTAAAGTGGACAGTGGATACACTTTTCATTTCAGTGCTAGCTCTGTTGCTTTGAAATGAAATATTATTTTTATATACTAACAAGGTTTCCTATAACAAATTCACACATTTGATTGGACTTAAATCCCGCTTCACTGTTACAAAGAGGATTTCACTTTCATAACTGTCGCTGTCCAAATAGAGAAAGACTGTTTGCCCTTTCAGACTTTCACTACCCAGAATACATTAGTACCTCATTCCCCACGTTCAGTCACATTAAGGTAATAAACATGAATATTTTGTTAGCTTTGACTTTTCTCTCAACCTCATCCCCCCTTCCCTCCATTCCTCCTTCCCTGTCATTTACAGAACAGTGTGAGGCCATGCAATATTTATAGATCCGTCTCTCGTAATAAAATGGCTGTTTGGAATGTTAATATTCTCTCTCCTCCTTCCTCTCTCCATCTCGTGAAACGGCGAGGGGGCACACTGTGATTGAAGACGTTAGTGGCTTAGTTGGAGATAGGGGGATAGAGCTCCGGGTAATCACATTGGTCTCTTACAGCCAAGGTAACACAGCATGTCAGATGGGAATTTGATACCCAAGCTGAGAGAGGCAAAATAAAGTAAAGGAGAGAGAGAAATGCTACTGAAGGACTGGGGACGATTAAGATGGGAGGATAAGGGGAAAGAGTGGACAGGTGGAGGGAGTGAACGCTAACAAGGGAGAGCAGTAGAATGTGGAATAATTGATCAGAGAAGGTGAAGATTGACAGAGGGAGAGAGTGGAGGACGAAGGGCAGAACGATGGAGTGAGGGAGAGAATTGAGCAACGTTTATTTTTGTCTTGTTCTTTCCATGGGTGGAACATCTAAAAGCCTCTCTCCTGTGCTGTACACTTTTTCAAGAGACATACTTGTGCAGTCTCTCCACCTATGAATTTTGCATGATATCAGAGGTTCTTGAGTTTGAAGAGACATCTTACTTACAAGATTGACTTACATGTTCAGCTTGAAGGTTGCGCTGTAGCTCTTATCCATTGAGTGTTAATGATCCTGCTGCCTTTTAGGTGCTGTAATTGCATAAGTTACTCCTTAGTGCTTATATAACAAAGTGTTATCTTGTTATCTCTTTGCTTCTCTCTATCAGAGGAGATGTCTGACACAACATCCTAACATGTAAAATGTTCTCAGGCTCTGTGTGAATTGTCTTGCAGGTGGGTATATTCCCCAAAGATGACAGTCGTTTTGCTCACCCCCAAACGCAAAACAGGCTTTTAAACAAACCAAGAAGTGTCGGAATCCCGGCCGGGAGCAAACAAAAGCTTTGTACAACCTGTAAATTATGGATAGATCCGATGCATGTTTCATCCAATCTTACTTTCACACTATTGTGTCGAGTGGAGTGTGACAAATGATTCATCGCCTGAAAAGGGATGTTTACACGCTGTAGTTGTGTAGGTAACGAGATGAAAACTCTCCAAAACAACATGGATACGCGTACCGGAGGAAACCGAGTCAAAGAATTGGTGCAAATTGACCCTTTTTGACTTCAGCAAGACAATTGAGTCGTTTCGATTCCATTGCTCTTATCGTCTCGCCCTCCCTGATTTGTCTGCTTGGTAAAGTTGTTCAGAGTTGGTTTGATGTGTTTTGTTCAGTATGTTATGTTCAGTGTGTGTTGGAAATATGATTGGTGAAAGTGCTCTGAAAGTGGTTGTTCGCATCCTCAGAAATGGCCTCGAGCTTTATAGGTAAGCTTTGAAGTTGTCAATTGCGTCAAGTACCTTCTCATTTACCTCTATTTCAACAGGAGTCGCAGCAGTCGACACAACAACATGTGGTTGAAAAAGTCCTCTTTTATAGACTACCTGTTGCTACGGTAACAAATTCGGAAAAAGAGATTTGAACATATAAAGAAGTGAGCTCAGAATGGATTGGAGT